>NW_022196904.1:99382725-99408961 GCF_008632895.1 Mastomys coucha | reverse complement strand
GGAGGGAGGGAGGGAGGGAGGGAGAAGTTGTAAGAATATTTGCTTCAATCTCAGGCATGGGATGTGGGCCTGCTTCAGATTGTCCACAACAGCTGACTATGATTTTCCTCATGCTCTAGCAGGGGCATGCTTTTGCCAGCAGCAGATAGTTTCTGCAATTGTGTGACATTTGGAATTCTGGCGATTTTTCAGAGGGTGTTGTAATGCTAGGGCATAGAGAGACTGTGAGTTGTTGGTTAGTTGCTGTTGGTCACTGTTGGTTGCAGTTTGTTAAGTAGTTGTGAGCAAAGAAGAAGAAATTAGATATCCTGACTGGGAAGATCAAACTTGGCCCAAGGAACTTGATGCAACTAACCAGCAGGAAGTAGTCTAATGATAATGTCGACCCCTTTCCTTTTTATCCTGTTTTTCTCCTATCTAGGGTTAGGGGATTGAAAGGGTGGGAAGGGGTGAAAAAAAAGAAAACCCTCAAAGTAGCAAAAGATTGGCTATAAACTGCTTTTAGTATTTGACTAAAATGAATTTTAAAATCTTGCTATTAATATTCTTATTGTGAAACAAAAAAGTTTTCAATTTCTCCTGAGTAACCTGTCTATTGAATTTCTGGTTTTAGGCCACTGTAGGTTTCCTTTGATAAGAAATGGCCATGTCTTTCCCAGAGTAGTATATACCATTTCATACAGCATATAAGAGAGTTGTAACAGCACTGTCGTCTCATCAGGATGTGGTTGATAGTCTTTAGCATTTCTGGAATGCACATTAGCATTTCATTTTGCTTTTAAATTTCTAGATTTCTCTTATGGTTAATTGTGTTGGTAATTTGAAAAGACTTGATTGACATTTTATTATGGAACTGTTATTTTTGTATGTAGTACTCCCCAAATATTGACTGTTTTCTTCCATATCAGAGTGTTCCATAGTGTTCAGAAAATTAACTTCTCAAAGATGCATAATAATTTAGTCTTATTGAAACAACAATAATGTAGATTAACTTTATCAGCACATAATGGATGATTGGGGCATATAAGTTAAGACACATGCCTTTTTTTTTAAAAGATTGATTTATTATTATAGATAAGTACACTGTAGCTTCAGATCTCATTATGGATGGTTGTGAGCCACCGTGTGGTTACTGGGATTTGAACTCAGAACCTTTGGAAGAGCAGTCTGTGCTCTTACTCACTGAGCTGTCTCACCAGCCTGGTGGCACACGCCTTTAATCCCAGTACTTAGGAGGCAGAGGCAGGCGGATTTCTGAGTTCAAGGCCAGCCTGGTCTACAGAGTGAGTTCGAGGACAGCCAGGGCTACACAGAGAAACCTTGTCTCAAAAAACAAACAAACAACAACAACAAAAGATAACTATAAATTATCCTTATTAAGTAAATAACTTTGTATATATGGAGTAAATTTAGTATGAATTGGGTATTTTTAGAGTTAAAAGCAGTGCTAATATGATTACTTGTCTGAGGTATTGAAGTTATTATTAAAAGGCTTTAATAGAAGCTACCTGCCTTATATTTCTTGTTACTATAATACGTCTCTATATTCACTCCAAATATAATCATCTTAGAATAAATAATTTATTATTTTATAAAGGTTTAGTTTTTCTTTAAAATTATTTATGTTGTGTGAGCTTTAGTTACTTACTATATACTAAGTATTCTACCATTGAGCTGTATCCCCAGCCTTAAGGAGCTCATGTGATCACAGGTATTTCATGGATGACTGTTTTAAGAAACATTACATTAGTGTGTGGCATAAATGTTCTTCTGGGAGGGGAAGGGAGGTAGGATTAGTTAATGTTACAAAGTACATCTGGCTGTCATTGACAGTGTGGTGTGCTTGTTGAAATCTGGGCCCTTCCCTCATGACTGTTTGGCTTGCTTTCCACCTGTGCTGTTTATTACACATGAGAATGGGTGAGCACTTACCCTCTCAAAGCTTCAGTTTGCTAATCTGTGGACTTTTCTGTCAAGAGCTTTAGCTCAGAGCCTGACATGGCAAATAATTTAAAACAGTATGAATTTCTGCTAGAGATTTATTCCTACTGGAAAATGTTTGGGCATAGCAGGGCATTCTTCTGTAACAGGAAGTCTTCTCTTATGTGTCAGACTTTATTTTAAGATGAGTATGGAATAAGTATGTGGCCAAAGAAGAATCTGAGTTCAAAGTATGATTTGGTTGGTGAATGGGAGCCCATTATATTTTCTTTTGTTTCAAATTATAATTTAAATTATTTGTTAGAGTAAATGATATACCATGAAACATGCCAGAAACATATACCCTTATAATTATTATTTCTAATATATATATTGTTTTTAATTAATACAATATCTTATTGTGGTATTTTCATATATAATTTGTTTCTATTGATCTTTCACTTTTCTCATTTGTCTCCCATTTTATCCCTGTACCTTCAATAGTCCCTTTTCTACTTTTAATTTATTTTTGAGACATAGTTTCATTATATAGCTCTGCCTTGCTTGGAACTTGCTATGTAGACAAAGCAGCTGGCCTCCTGTGTGCTGGAATTAAAGGTATGTGTGCTCCAGCACACCCGGCCGGCTTCTGTTCACTTTTATGTTGCATGTGTTCTGTCACTTTCTCCCTTTTCCTTAAGACTATTATGTTTTGTGTGCCCAGCATTAGAGTGTAAAGATGTATAGAATGATTTTACTGCTTGGGATCACTCTGTTAGAGTTTAAGGGTGTGGGGTGACAATAGAAGATGAGATGATTCTCTAGAGTGAGTTGGCTAGAGTTTTAAGCCTTTTATTTAATAATGTTTGTTTTATAAGTCTCATATATATATGTGGATAATCTCTGAGACTGAACTACAACCATATTCCATCTCTGAAAAATGCAGTTACAAGATCTTGTATCAGTTGTTACGTTCTGCCAGTTCCTCATGCATTGTATGCCTTTTTTTTTTTTTGATGTGTTCTCTTGGTGGTCTTAGAATATGCCAAGTAGACTGTACTGGCTGTCCAGTATGTAAGTCCCAGGGCTTCTTTCTCTGCCTCCTCAGCCCTGGATTATAAATGCATGCCACTATGCCTAGCTTTAAAAAAAAAGTACAGGTTCTGGGGATTGAACTCAGTCCTGGTATGTTTATTTTTTAGACAGTGTCTTACCATGTATACCTTGCTGATCTGGAACTCACCATGTGGACCAGGCTGGCCTCAAACTCTTAGAGATTTGCCTACCTCTGCTTTCCAAGGGTTGGCATTAAAGGGATATGCCACCAAGCCATACTGGTCTTGATACCGTTAAGAGAAGCACTTTACCTGATAAGCAAGCTATCTCCCTAGTCCTTTGTTACACCTTTTTTTTTTCCAAGACAGGGTTTTTCTGTATGGCCTTGACTGTCCTGGAACTCACTCTGTAGACCAGGCTGGCCTCAAACTCAGAAATCCGCCTGCTTCTGCCTCCCAAGTGCTGGGATCAAAGGCGTGCGCCACCACTGCCAGTGCGGAAGAGGCAGAGAAAGAAGCCCTGGGACTTATATACTGGACAGCCAGTACAGTCTACTTGGCATATTCTAAGACCACCAAGAGAACAGGCCAAGCAGTTAGTGCCTTTGTTACACTTTTTATAGGTCCTCACAGGACCATGATAGGGACTGCTGCCAATGATGTATAAGTAAGCCAGTTGCTTTTAAATTGGCCTGATTCAAGAACTCTTACAAAATGAGTTAACTATGATCATCTTCTTTAGAGAAGTTGAATGCCAGCCTGCAGAGAAGGCAGTAAGCAAACACCACGGAGTAGTAGAAACCATGTAGTAGAGCAATTGTGTTAGAAAGTAAAACATGATTACAGTCAGGAAGCTGTGACAAGGATCAGCTAATGTTCTTACTGGAGGACTAGATTTCTTTTATCCTGACTAGTTTTCCTATTCAGTGACACTTAGTCATGGAGACTATGTATCTTAGGATTTCCTTCCTGTGAAGGGAGAACATGATGAAGGCAACTATTATAAAGGAAAACATTTAATTGGGGCTGGCTTACAGAGGTTCAGTCTATCATCATGGTGGAAAGCATAGCAGCATGTAGGCAGACTTGGTGCCAGAAGAGCTGATTCTACATCTTGGTCCACAAGCAGCAGAAGGGAACTTTCTCACTGGGTGGAGCTTGAGCTTAGGAAACCTCAAAGCCCACCTACACAGTGCCTGCTCCATACCTACTTCAATAAGGCCACACCTCCTAATAGTGCCACTCCCTATGACCATGCATTGAAACACATGAATCTATGAGGGCCAAACCTATTCAAACCACTACACTATGACACTCCATTACATATTCTTCATTTTTTTTTTTTTTTGGTAGGCTGGAACCCAGGCCAATGTATCTCCTAGGCAAATGCTCTAACACTGACCTATAAAACCTACTGTCAGGTTTTTATGCAATAGCATGTAACTGTATGTAGCTCTTAGCAATTGGAAGTAACTCTTCCTGCATATTACTAATAATTCATTTCTTGAGTTTCAAAACATCTCTTAGTTGACAAAATTGGGCTAACTGAATAGGCATATGGAACTAGCAGGGACTTTGCTTTGTGGCATTGTTGACCAGGGTGTGACTGAAGTGTTTCTTTCTTGTTTTTATATAATTACTTCATAATTGGAGTAAAGAGACCTGTGTTTTAAATTTTGTCACCCATTAGCTATGTATGATCTTCATTTGTGGGTCACACTTTGCATTTTGTAATTTGAATTAGATTGGGTCCAGTAAAGTTATACTATGTATCATAATTATAAGCATTCAGAAATAGTAAGGGGTGGTAGTAAATCTAAAAGATGAGAGACTATATATAGTTACTCTGTGTAAATGCTGATATACTGATACAGCTGTGCTAGTAGGAAAGCTTCATATTGCTCAGTGTTGCTGAATTTATGACAATGGGATGTTTGGAAGATATGTCTTCATAAACAGAATTTTAACTGGCTTGTTTTTGTGACCATGTGTTCCTGTTTTTTTTCTGAAATGTTTATATTTCATATATTTATAACCATTTCCTCCATTGAACTGGACAGATTTATTTTTTAATTCTTTTTTTAAAAAAGATTTTATTTTTTTTGGTGTATGTAAGTACACTGTCGCTGTCCTCAGATACACCAGAAGAGGGCATTAGGTCCTATTACATGTTTGTGAACCACTATATGGTTGTTGGTAATTGAACTCAGGACCTCTTGAAGAGCAGTTAGTGCTCTTAACCACTGAGCCATCTCTTTAGCCCTTTAATTCATTTTGAATTGACACATAAAAATTACATTTATCAAGTACAATATGATATTCTGAAATGTGTTCAATCATGTGTTAATCATGATTCTTAACGTATGAGTTACTTCACTTACCTTTTTTTTTTTTTTGATGGTAAGGATACTTAAAATCTATCATTTCAATTATATAATTAATTTTTATTTAAAGGACTAGAGAGATTGCTCAACAGTTAGGAATTCATTCTACTGTTTCAAAGACTTCCAGTACCCATGTTCATGGCTTACTGCCTCATGTAACTCTAGTTCCAGGGGATCCAATGGCTTCGTTGGGTACCTGTACACATGTGCACAAACCTACACATACACGCATACACTCAAACACACATTCTCTTAAAAATAAGATAAATCTCTAAATTTTTATTACATTTTTCTTTGATAATTTTATTTATGTGCATACCAAATTTGGGACATTTTAACCCTTCTGCTATCTTCTCTTCTCTTCCAACTTCCTCTGAACCTTTGTTATCAATAAGCCTCTTCCCATTTTGATGTCTTTTCTTGTTTTTGACCCACTGAATTAATTATGGTTGTGTACATAAACATGGATTAGAGTTATTTCCTGGAACATAGGCAAGTCATAAGTGACTGAAGAAAATGACACCCTTTCCCCAGCACGAGTTAATGGCCATTGTCTCTTATTGAGGGGTGAAGGGACTGTGGAGCCCCTCCCCAGTGCATGCTGAATGGTGCTCTCAGTCTTGGCAGGTAAGCACAGTAACTTTGAGTTACTGAGTATAATGGCTGTGTCATGTCAGGAGACACTGTCTCACAGTCTCCCTCCCCAGCTGCTGTCTCTGTGACGTTCCTGAGATTTGAAAGAAGTGGTTTACATGCACTTTTTATGGTCAGGCACTTGACATTTACTTCTTCTCTGTACTTGGAATAGCTGTGTGTGGGCACTAACAGCTGTCTACTGTAAAAAGTCTCTGTGATGAAGCTGAGAGCATGTGCATGGCTATGGACACATATTTCAAAGGCAGTTTGATACCATGTTCATTTAGCAAAATTACAGTAAGTAGGTTGTCCTGTAGAGCCTGTGACTTCTCCAGCCATGGACTTTTGACCAGATTTAAAGTATTAGAAATGAATTATTTTTTTATGGAACAGACCTCAGAGAGGATCACATCCATTTCAGTAGTTGTTTTCTTTTATTTATTTATTTTTTGGTTTTTTTTTTTTTTTTTTTTTTTTTTTTTTTTTTTTTTTTTTGGTTTTTTGAGACAGGGTTTCTCTCTGTAGCCCCGGCTGTCCCGGTACTCACTCTGTAGACCAGGCTGGCCTCGAACTCGGAAATCCGCCTGCCTCTGCCTCCCAAGTGCTAGGATTAAAGGCGTGCGCCACCACCGCCCGGCCTATTTATTTATTTTTTAAGGTAGACTGGGCTTGAACTTTTTATGTAGAATGATCTTGAACTCTTGATTCTCCTGCTTCATCCTTCCAAATGTCAGGATTACAGGCATGTGCCATCACACTTGACCTCTTTTAGTGACTTTCAAATATATATTTCATTGTTTTAACTCAAAAAGACATGATATACAATAAATTTGTTAAACTTTTTCTCTATCATTTGACCAACATGTCAGTATCTCCTACTTCTCAGTCTTCATTTATCATCCTTTTCTGCTTCTCTGAGCTCAACCTTTTATATATGAGTATATTTATAATATTTTTCTTTCTGGGCCTAGCTTATTTCATTTAACATAGCTACCTGATTGATCTACATTGTTGCTCATGAGGATTTCCTTCTTCTTTAAAGCCAAGTTGAGTTCCAGCCCACCTCTCCCACCACTGCTGTTCATTTGTTGGTAGGCACTTAGGTTGGTCCCATCCCACGGCTGTGGTGAGTATATGGCGGGGGTGAAGATGAGAGTGAGATAGTCTTCATTTCCTTTATCTCCACAATCAGTGGTGACATTGGTGAGTAATAGTGTATTTATTTTTATTTCTGGTTGGTTTTTTTTTTTTTTTTTTTGTATTGGCAGGGGTTGACCAGAACTTTCTGTGTTCCAGGGCAAGTGATCTTCTCCAAAGTTATATCCTCAGTCCTATTATTTTTCATTTTTTGAGAAACTGAAATTATTTTTATTGTCTATCTATAAAAAGTTCCCAAATTATCTTGCTTCAATTCTATTTTTCAACTTAAAAATTTCTCTTGAAAACATAAAATGCCTGGTTTCAGGGCATTTCTTGTACTACATCCTGTTCCTCCATGCCCAAAAGAGATGATTGTGGCTTATTTAGGAAAAAGAATCTCAAATCATACATGTAAAATAATAATAGTTGTAAAACAAAACCAGAGTTAAAATAGAGTAAAGATAGACCACTGAAATAGATCTTTGTTCAGTGATTAAGTGATAGAATCACATTTTTTTTCTATTTGACAAATTTTATGTAGGTTTTATAATTCTGTATGTTACATACGTGCATGTTTTATTTTTAAATTTAAAGATCTGATAAAAGCAGTGTTAGGATAACTTCAAAATGAAGCCTATGAGGTATTGAATTGTATTAAATTTATAGTAGTTTATAGTTATATATATATGAGCTTATATGCAGGGTATGCACAAGGCCCTGGGTTCAATTCCCAGCATGACATGCACAAAAGAGATGTCTGTTTTAGAAATGAAGAATTTAGGTTTTGGAATTAATTTTCTGATGCTTGAAACATTAAAAAATGTTTGAAGAAAATAACATCTAAAACATGACCAAGTATTATCTGTAAAGTTGTAAAGGTAGATATTGAAAGGATGTACAAAGGGCCAGGGCCAACCATAGAAACATGTCAGAGAGAAGAAGCACAAAGTGAATAGGGCGCAGGAGACCAGAGTCTGCACTGAAGTTTGGTAGCAAAAATAATAGAAAAAAGGAAGGCACCTGTTTTTGGACAAACGTGCCCTGGATGATGTTGGGAAAGTAGAGTCTTTCTACTTCTGTTTGCTTTGGTTTCTCTTTTATGAGAAATAGACTAAATGGAGTAGAAACCTACTCATTTAGTTATTACATGTATTAGTTTGCATATGTTTTTCTTGTTCATTATATAAAAATTTTATTAATGCAAACCAGTGAAAAATATGACACTATTGCCCAGTTGCTTTGTCTTTTTCTTGGGACTGCGTTTGTTTTGGAAGGTCTATGTCAATAAATGTAGATCTTTTAGAAACCTTTATTAAATAATAGCATGTATAGGGAAAAGTATACAAACTGCACAGCCCAGTAAATGATGCCAAAATGCAAACACTGTGCAGGCATCTCTTGGGTTAAGAAGTAGATCATTATCAAGTATCCTACAAGCCATCATTATGCTCCATTGCATTGGTAAACATTCAGCCTCTCTAAAGATGTACATCGCCTGTCTTAGGATTCTGTACAACATTTTGGCTATGTTTCCACTTCCTGTGCATGGAAGACGATAGGAAGTATTCTTTGTCAGTGCCTGTCTTTCCTCTGAACATTGTGTTTTAAGCTTTATCTATGTTTTGTGTTGTGACTTGCTATTTTGTAGGATAAATCCATGGTGTGAATAAGCTACAGTGTTCCCATTCTAATTGTTAATGAGCTTTGGGTTATTTCTACTTAATTTTATTCTTCATTTCTATATATACTTAAGACCTAGTTTCATGCATGCCACTTAATAAATACTCGTGATTGGTTATTGCTGTGCTGGGGATTGAAACCAGGGCCTTATGTAGGCCAGGCAAGGGGTTATCTGGTAAGATGCATGCCTGGCTATCATTGTTTTTGCTCCAACTCCTCTCCTCCTGAAACGGGATCATACTGTGTAGCTCAGGCTAGTCTTGAACTTACAATAATCCTCTTTCCACCTTCTGAATGTTGAGGTTACAAACTTGAGCCACTATACCTGACTTCATGTGGTTTTAATGACAATTTTCTTGATTATGAATGAGGTTGAACTATTCATAAATTTTCTCTGGAGCATATACTTAAGTATCTTGTCCATTTTGCTTTTTAGATATTTGTCTTTTTAATTGATTTCAAGGAGTTATTCTTAAGGGCTGAGGAACTTTAGTTGGTAAAGTATTTTGAGGACCTAAGTCCAGTCTCCAGAATTAATGTAAAAAAGCTGAGTGTGCTGGTACTCTACCTCTCAGCGGTGAGGAACAGGTTATCATTTTAATGAGATATAATTTAATTTTTTCCTTTGTGAGTAGCTTTCCCTATACAGGAATCATCAAAATATTCCTCAGTGTTGTTACAGAAGTTTCATCTAAAAACTACAAAAATGCCCCTTATTCATTTTCTTGAAAGAGAGAAAGAGAGAATGAGAGTGTGAGTGTGTGTGTGTCTGCCGTTGCGGCCATATGCCTTCATTTTGCTCTCATGGCCTCTGTTCCTCTGGAACCCTAAGCCCAAATAAATCCTTTCTTCTGTAAGTTGCCTTGGTAATGGTATTTTATTACAGTAATAGAAAAATTAATCAATACAGATCAAAATTCTCTAAAGGAACAGAATTGATAGAATAAAAAAATACAAAGAGGCTTTATTAGATGGCTTCCAGATTGGTCTGGGCAGTCCCACAATGTCTTCCTCACAACAAAAAGGCAGATAAACTGGTAGTTGTCCATGAAGCTGATGTCTTAGCAGTCCCTCCCAGTCCAGCACTGGAGTCCTAGAGGATTCCTGAAGAGCTGCTGATGCTCAGTCTCTTGTTGAAATCCTTCAGAAGCAGTTCTGTTAACCATGGAGGAAGGAATGTCTCAGCAGCAGGGCAGATGAGCTTTCCTGTTAGGGTAAGAGCGAGCAGGACAGATGAGCTTTCCTGTTAGGGTGAGAGCGAGCAGGACAGATGAACTTTCCTGTTAGGGTGAGAGCGAGCAGGCAAAAAGCACTTTCCTTTGTTACTTGTATAGGCTGCCACTAGAAAATGTGGTTCAGATTTAGAGTGGGTTTTCCAGGAAATAATGTCATCAAGAGAATCTCTTACAGGAGTGCCCAGCAGCTGGGATTTTAGATGGTTTCAGATGGAGTCAAATTGACAAGATTGGCTATCACAGTAGGCGAGGACTTACTATAGCCATTGTTATTTTTTTATGCTTGTTTTGTGGTTCCTTTTGGGAACCCTTTTTTTGGGGATACCCTTTTGTCATTTCTTGCTGTCTTATTTGTGGTTTCATGTTTGTATGTGATAATATACTTTTTCTTTTAGTCTTTTTTCTCTAAACTTTGTGTTTATCATGAATCCTACAAATGTTAATCATTACAGAATATATTCAGATAAAGCTTTCAGTTATATGCAAAATACACTTGTACTCTTCCTGACACAACTTGATGTTATTGATTACAAAACTTTTTATTTCGTCAGCAGGTTTTTGTGTCTATAGTTTACTTAGTTGTTTTTTAACACTTTGATCTTTTACCTTTTATATAGGGTGAAAAGTGATCTTACTACAATGACAGAATTAGCTATTCTATATTTATAAATAATGATTATTAATAATGAATCCTTGAATACATTAATGAAATTCTAAGAAAAGGCAGACATGTCTTAATGCTGCTTCAGCTCAGAGCAGTGTCAGAAAGTGATACGGAAGTGAATGTGTGTTAAAGAGAGGTCAAGTACTAGAGAGGAGCCAAGAGAAAGTTAAACTGATGGGTTGGCCTGTTTCTCCTTTCACACAGAAATCTACTTGTGTAGAGCTTCCTTGTGACCAATTTTAAAGCTAATGAAGTAAGAAAAAATTGTGTTTTTGTTCTAGACTGAGATATCTAAGAGATATTATCCCACCTTATTTTTTTTCACTAACCTGTAACTACACATTTTACTTTTTCTCCAGCCAACACAGCACGGTGGTTCCTTCTGTTTTACATGTGTAATGAGGGATAGAGGATGATTCAGATGACATTTGAATAAAATATAAAGATAGGTTATTTTAAGTAGGGGACTTTGATTTCCAAGACTTTAGAAAATGGATACATAGTAACTGTACATATTCATGGGGTAAAATATGTTGTTTTTTGAGACTGGGGTTCTCTGTGAAACCTGGCTGTCCTAGAACTGGCTCTGTAGACCAGACCAGTCTGGCCTCAATCTCAGAGACCTGCCTGCCTCTGCCTTCTGAGAATTGGGATTAAAGGTATGAACCGCCATGTCTAGTTCAATATGATGCTTTGATAACCTAGATACGGGTGTGATCATTGAATCAGAGAAATTAGCATATTGTTAATTCAGAAATTTTCCTTTATTTATTTATTTGATCATTGACTTAGTGGACTACTGGGGGGCGGGTATGTGTAGAAGATATATGTGTTTGGTTTTAGAGTTCTATGTTTACAGCATCAAAATAAAGGGTAAAACTGAAGATCTAAAAAGTAAAAATTTTTCTTTTTCTGTGTTTTTTTTTTTTTAAATATCATCATACAGTATTTGCTAAATAGTTTCTTCTCATGAGTACCTAAGGAAGAATCTAACAACATGTAATTGGAAAAACAGATATTTATATGGAAGTATTAGAATTATTGATCCTTGGAGAATAAAGCACTGAGGTGAGTTAGGAGTTTGAATTTTCTTTGAATAAAGCAGGGTAAGACACATCTTCTCAACACTGGAACCTGAGAGTCTTAGGTAACCCAACATGGCACTCTGTAGGAAAGACTGTGGATTCCGTAGGAAGAAATTACCACAGCAGTGTGATGAAGTGCTCTTTGTCCATTAATTGGGAGGTACTTGGGAAGATTTTGGCTTTGGCCAAAAAGCTGAGGCTGAATACTAATTTTCCTTCTCTGCAGTTAATCTTGAATTCTTTCATGAAAAAGAAATCTAAATGATTCATTTTTTAAAAAGATTTATTCATTTATTATGTGTGTATGAGTACACTATAGCTGTCTTCAGACACACCAGAAGAGGGCATCGAATCCCATTACAGATGGTTGTGAGCCACCACGTGCTTGCTGGGAATTGAACTTAGGACCTCTGGAAGAGCAACCAGTGCTCATAACTGCTACCCCTCTAAATGATTCATTTTGTTGGCTGACTGACATACTGATTATTATTTTTTAAAGTACATACTTTTATATATTTATTCATTTTAAAGATGTATTTGTGTATATGTGAACGTATACTATGTGTGTTTGTCAGTGCTCATGGAGGTCATAAGGTATCAATTCCTCTGGGAGTTACAGGTGGTTGAGAGTCATCTAAAATGGATGCTGGTATTCAAACTCTGGCTTTAGAGAATATCTTAATCACTGAGCTATCTTTTTAGCCCCTGTAAATTATTTTGGCTAGAGAAATTCCCAGGGGCTAAGAAAATGAATTAAATAGACACTTTGTAGTTATAGTTTCTCGTGTTAGATTATGAGAGGTGAGTTACTCAAGGCTAGGATAGCTCTTACACAGTGTTTAGAACATAATACTATTAAAATGTAAATAGATCTTCCAATTATGATCAAAATGGACAGAGTTGATAAAAATTTGTAAGCAAAATCTTAAGAGTTAAAATTCATGAATCAGCATTGATATTGAAAGAAATAACATAATAGAATAAGTTGAAAGAAGAAAAAAAGTTGTAGAAGTAGATCTTCATAGAGTTAGCTTCCTGGGTGAAAATCTTTGCTTAAAGAATATTGCAGCAGTTAAGAGCACTTGTTGTTTCTGCATAGGACCTAATTTCAGTTCCTAATACCTACATGCTGGCTTAAAATCAACTGTTACTACAATTTCAAGGGATGTGATGCCCTCTTTTGGCCTCTTCGGGCTCTTGCTCAGTGCACATAAATTCAGGCAGGTTTACACACACCCATGCTCACACAGGAAAGAAATAAAATTGAAAATGCAGTTGTGTGGATTATTTATGTTTTCAGCGTATGTTTTCTGTATCAAAAATAACACCTCTGATCCTGTTCAGCTGTGGTTTCTTAGATGAAAAGTGTGTTCTCCCAGTCATTCTGCTCTTAATCACCCAAGTTTCTCTTCAGCCCCGAGAATCCTTGTCTGAAAGGCATTAAAAAGCTTTTTAAACATTACTAATTGACCCTTTTAAATTTTGCCAGTAAGTTTGTAGTAACAGGATAGATGAGTGTTTTGTTGCTGCTGCTGTTTTTCTCTGGTCCTGAAGTTTGATTCCAGGGTATAGCATATGCTATGAAAAGCACACGCTCTGCCAGTCTCTTTTAAAATCATAATTGGCAGATGATGTTATTCAGTTTGATATTTGCCAACTTTAATAAGCGGTATCATATTTTATTTTTACTATAAATGTTTCGGTCTAGAATGATGAAATGTTTCTGCAAGTCGTATAACAGTTTGCCTTGGGATGGTAGAAGTCATCTGCACACAGTGTACACACTTTGACGGTAAATGGATGTCCTCCTGAGGGTTTATTTTTTAAATGTGTATGTGTGCATTTCTGTGAATGTATACTACATGTGTGTGGCTACCTGCAGAGTCCAGAAGGGGTGTCTGACCCTTAGCTAGAGCTAGGTTGGTTGTAACCCTTCCCACAAAGCTCAGGTTCTCTGCAAGAGCAGCCTCAAATGCTCAGCCACCTCTCAAGCCTCTGAAGATAACTGAAGCAAGAACCCCATACCCCTCCTTTATTTCTCTTTATCCCAATAGTAAAGTCATTGTAATCGAGAACTCCCACAGAGATAATAAAAGAATAAAAATAGAATACTTATTAGGAAATAAATTTCTATTTATAATAGCACAAATACAACTTCTGTAACCAGTCTTTAGGAACAGAGAGTACTTTTGTTTTGGATTTAGATGTTTACTAGTTTCTCAAGAACAAATTTATACCACTTAACTGCTTTTTTGATAGGAAATTGGGTTTCTAAAATGTGATATCTATTAATAAACAAGTACAGCATAATTTCATGTTCCATTTGGGGATTTTATGAAATGGAGATGTTTTTATTTTATTAATTTAAATTATATATTATTGATAATATTATCTTTCTCTTTTTTTTTTTTTCCTTGTATGCTAGGAATCGGATTCAGGGCTTGAATGTACTAAGCAAGTAATCTGCATTGAGCTATATCCCTAGCCTTGATAATATTCTTTGACTGATTTGCCTTAAAATATATTTTTGATTTAGTTCTTTTGGAAGAGTGCTAATTATTAGGTTTTTTTAAATTTGAGTTTAAAATTTTCATTTTTTTTCTGAGTAACATCATTTTCATCCTAAGTAACATAGACTTGAATAAGGAAATACTTTTATTTCCTCTTTTTTGTCTATTTATTTATTTATTTGCTTATTTATACTTTTTATTTTTTCTTTGTGAGTTTTACATTATGCACCCCAGTCCCACAATCTCCCCATCCCTTTGTATCTGCCTTCTGTCCTTACAACCTCTCCATCAAAGAAAATAAAAAAACAACAATAAAAACAAACTAAACTAAGCATAGAAAACATCTTGTTGTGGAAGTTGTAGTGTGTTACACTGTATACACTTTCATTCACACATCTTTACTTGCAAATGTTTATTGCAATGAGTCATTGGTCATTGGTCTGGTTCTAGGCCTCTGGCCTTTGCTATACCATTAACACTGGATCCTCACTGAGATTCTTCCCTATGTCATGGAGATCCTGCAGCTTTGGATCTGCAGGACTGGCTCGTTTACACACTCCAGCAATTCATGGTTGAGGCAGATTTGGGGGTGGGCCAATTCAAAGGCCTTGATAGAGGCCTGGGTGGTAGCTGAGCTACTCAGTACCCCAGCTCTCCCACACCAGCTCTGTCCCAGCTAGCTAACCCAATGTAGCAGCCTGCTAGGCACTTGCCCACTTTCCAGCTCCTTGGGGCCAGCTCAGGTGAGAGGGAAGTGTGTGTATCCCTCCTTCCCTGCTCACATCACTGCACAGGCAGATGACTGGATGAGCTTTTCTGAGTTCACACCGTTGGGGCTGGCTTACTAATTATCACCCCCACCAGGCCAGCTCTACTGTGTTGCCCAGGCGTGATGTAAGGCCCACATCAGTACTGCAGCTGATGAGGGACAGATTCAGCTCTTCTGCTCTCATGACCCTGGATCCATGTACAGGTGGCAAGGGACAAGGTAGGAGGAATACATCACCTCTGCCCACAGCAACCACACTAGATGAGTGGCAGGGCTGGCTCTTCCATGCTCACGCCTCCTGGGGCAGTTCACCCTTGAGTCCCAGCTACCAGAGCCAGCTCTGTTGTGCTGCCCAGGCCAGGGGCAGGGCCTGCTCTCCCAAGTGCTGTGGATGAGAGGTGTAGTCCACACACCCACTGAGGGGCAGGGCCAGACTGCACAGCCCTTGAACATCTATGTGATCCCAAGTGGCTGCTCAGACCAAGGACATTTGTGTGGTCCTCAGTGGTAAACTGAGCTACAGGTATTAACGCAGACCCTGGCTGCTTCATGGCCACAGACCCTGACATGGCCCTCAGGGGGCAGCATGGACTGGTACTTCACCATGGCCTCAGGTGGTGGGCCAGGCTACTCACAACAGGCTGATCCTCCCCCCCTTTGTGTCTCCAGTTCCTCCTCTCTTCACAGTACTCAACTGTACCACTTCTCCTTCTCTCCCATCTGTCCACCACATATCTTGGACATTGTAGTGGCTCTTGCTGCAGGTTGCCCATATAACTTGTGGGCCTCTGGGTGTCATTCCCTGTGTGGCATGGTGGCAGGTGGGTGCTGCATAAAAATTCTCTCCAGGCATTTATTTATTAGATCATTTTTTAAATACCTTTCTTGCCCCAAGATGGTAAACTAAGTCATATAAAGTATTTTAAATGGAGCACTGTTTTTGAGATGCTGGAAATTGGGATTTCGGCTAAATAAAAGTTTCGTTTAGCGCCGTTAAGTGTTCTTGTTATATTGGCCCTAAGGCTTCCTGGAAAACCATGTCAATGGTCACTGTTCTTCAGAGCTGTGCTCCTATAGGGTTTCAACCGGCAGATGCAACCCAACACGGAGCAAAAGCACCATGATTCCAACTTACGACATGTGCTATAATTGATGTTGGAAAAACTCATTATTGACAAAATCTTCAGGATAGACACTCTGAGGAAGTAACAGATATGTGAGTGTGTAGACTGGACCAGCTGCATGAACAAATAGAATAGCATGTTCCAGTGGAACAAGTGAGGGCCAGATCACACTGATAGTACTAGATTAGTAAGGAGATTTGGACTTTATGCAGTAAGAAGCCAAAAAATGAGTTTGTAGGGATAAGCTCAAGAGAGATAGCTCAAGCTGCTTAAGAGCACTCGCTGCTCATGAAGAAGACATATACCTGGCTTATATCTGATAGTAACTTCAGCTCCAGAGTATTTCATATCTTCTTGGCCCCATGTGCATATACAGACATAGGCCTGTACATATAAATAAAAAGTAAAATAAATTTTAAGAAAGAAATGATAGTGTTATGATCTAATTTATTCTAAAATCTAGATGAGAAGGGGAAGACTAGTAATGAGGTAAGAAATGTTAGAGACCTGACCTAGTGTGAATGGTAGAGACCAGAAGTCAATAGATTGAGATCTAGTTAGGAAAGAAATGTCAGGACTTGCCAAGTGTAGCTTTGTAATCCCACCACTTAGGGAAGCTGATATGGAAGGATTATAGGTTTGAGGACAGCCTGTCCCATAGGTGAGACCTTGTTTTTAAGGTAGTTGAGGAGACAACTCAGGGGGTAGGAGTGTTTGCTGTGCAAACATGAGGACTGACCTGAGTTTGAATCCTTAGCACCCAAGTAAAAAGTTAGGCATGATGATGCTGTAACCCAGAATCAAGGGGTGGGATGGGGAGGGGGATCTTGGGAGTTCCAGGCAGATAGCCAAAAGGGTTCATCAAGAGACCCTATCAAAGGCCACTAAGGGGGAGAGTGCTAGAAGAAGATACCCAGTGTTCTGCTTGTGGGCCCATGGAGGCACATATCTGTATATTTACATGTGGGCACCCCTCCTTGCCACATAACCACACAGTTGGGATTGATTATTAAATAAGTGGAAGGAAGCAAACATCATTGATGTCTGTATTATAATTTGTTAAATTTTATACTCAGTAAATAAAAATATGCAATGAACACTGTATATCTACTAACTTGGTTTTTATTTGCTTTGGTTTCATAATAAAGATTTTAAAATGCAGTTTTAGAGGTAAAAGGATTGTGGCTTGAATGGATATACAGGAACACTGATAAAGAAGACATTCCCCAAAATACAGCATCAGTGAATAAAACTCAAATTATGGAAACCATTCATTGATTAAAAAAAACCCTGTCTGTCTTGAACATTTAATAAGTAAATGACTTAAAGAATATGTGCTCAGACATTTTTCATATTTTCTGTCTTCCTGAAAATTTGAGTTTTTATCTGATATCATTTTCTTTCAATTTAAAACTCTGTTAGCAATTTCGTGTAGGTCTGTCTGCCCTGAGACTTTTTTTTTAACTTCCTCATCTCTTCTTTATATTTAACAATTTTATCAGTTTATTTATTTTTTTAAGATTTATTTATTTATTATATGTAAGTACACTGTAGATGTCTTCAGACACCCCAGAAGAGGGCACCAGATTTGATTACTGATGGTTATGGGCTATCATGTGGTTGCTGGGATTTGAACTCATGACTTTCGGAAGAGCAGTCGGCACTCTAAACTGTTGAGCCATCTCTCCAGTCCATCAATTTATTTATTGATTATGGATAGTGACTTTTTGGTGGTGGTGTTGGTTTTTCAATACAAGGATTTTGTTGTTGTTTCGTTTTTTGTAGCTTTGACTGCCCTAGGACTAGTTCTGTAGATCAGGCTGGCCTTGAACTCAAAGAGACCCATGCTAGGATTAAAAGTGTGCATCACTACCACCTGGCAGTTCAGTCTCTCTTAAATTAGGCCCACCAGTGAATCTTAAAATTTTAGACAGCGTCATGTTTTGGTTCTGTTTTTCTTATTTTGTTATGTTTTCATCCAAGTTTGCATGTTATTATTTTGGTAGCAGTATATAGAATATGGATAGATGGGAAACAGGAAAACCAAATCAGGCAAGAAACCATGAAGTTCTAGCAGGACGATGCATGTATGTATGTACGTATATGTATATATATTTTATTTATTATGTGAGTGTATGCACACATAAGTGCTGGGAACTGAACTGAACATATATCTTTTAAAAACCTGTTGTTGCCATATAGTCTATACTAACCTCAAACTTAGTGCATAGCTAACATGGCCTTGAATTTGCTATTTTCCTGCCCTAGCCTCCTGGGTGATAATGCAACTGATATTCTTTTTTACTTCTTAATCCCTTTAAATGATCTTATTCTGAGCTAATTTTTTTTTCTACTGTTATCTTTGTTACCTCTGGTTAGACATAGTATTAAGGACTAATACATTCTATGGCTAGGAAAAAAAAAATCACTTAATTCTATTCTAGAGGATATATCATACAAGAAATAGGAAGCTTTTAATTATGGTCTTGTTTGTTTGTTTGTTTGTTTTGTTTTTCAAGATAAGGCTTCTTTAGGTAGCTTCTTTAGGTGGCTGTTCTGGAATTCTCTTTGTAGACAAGACTGGCCTCGAACTCAGTGATTTGAACACCCCCTTCTGCCTCCAGAGTGCTGGGATTAAAGGCATGCACCACCACGCCCCATAATCACAATCTTTAAATGTTGAAAATCAGTGAGGTTAAAGAAGGAATAGACGTTTTATTTGTTATTCCCCTGCCCCCCATATCCCCATGTTTTAGAGCTTTCTAGATTTTGTTAGAGATAATATAACTGAATTTTCCCTGCCATTTCTATTTTGAGTAAGGTATTATGGCAGCATAAGAAAGTTACATCCTTGACATTAGGGCACAAGGTGATAAGAAACATTTCTAAAAGACGTTGACACTTGAATTGACTCTTGTAAAATCTCTTAAGCGTTAACTTGGTGTTGGGAAGCTTGGATATGGGTAAAGAGGAGAGTTTGTAAAAGGGACAGTATATTCAAAGATGAATAAATGACAGTTTGGGGGAGCTGTAACATGGTTTTAAATGTAGAGCTTTGAAGCATAGAAGATAATTAGGTTCACATTATTAGGAACCCTATCTTGAATATGATGAGAAGGTAGTTAACTAGAATAGCATGAATTACAAATTATAGTAGTGTTTTGGGAAAATAATTTGGAAGGGTTGACATGGAAGTCCAGAAGAGTATAATAGGGAGACATTGTAATTCATGCAAGAAATGGTAAGGAAATTTTATAGTTCAAAATAATAATAATAATAATAAATAAATAATAATGCATTTATAGTCGCTGCTGGTTCTGGAAGGCCAGATGATCATGCTAGTATGAACCTAGAGAGCAGTGGAATGGTTGTGAGCTAGCAGCTTGTGTGGTGCTGTCCTGATACTGGTGTTTTTCAGTCATATGCTCACAGCAGCTTCCTTTTTGACATCTTCCAGCATTGATGGTGGTAGTTTTTATGATTCTGGCAGAGATGAGTGGTTCTGTGGAGTTGTTTCTCAGAAGTTACTCATTCTGGGGCCCGCCTCTTCGCTTTTTCTAATGATTTGTGAGCATCTAAGATTTTAGTAGTAAGTTCATTTTGCTTAGGTTATTTACACTGGGTCTGATCCATGTTAATACTCTCAACTGGTCCTAACCAACACTGATTTATGGGCTACAGATGGGTCCCTGGTAATTCGCTTTTGGCTCTTAGTGGTAAATGTTACTCAAGTTTTCATCTGTGGTCACCTGAAATAAAGTACTGGCTAAAGCAAAGCTTTGGTGGACTGAGTAGCGGTATATTTTAGGAGATACAGGATTATAAGGATTATGTGAGGATTGTGGTTTTTAACGCTACAGCAGAGTTTAAAAGTGATTTTTCTCTATGTAAGATATTTAGAAATCTTAGGTGACATTTTTGGTTATCATCACGGAGGGGGCAGAGTATAATTGAATCTAGCGTATAGAGAGCCAGGATGGTGCTGAGTAATACTGTGTCTTCTTCTCTCCCACTGGAATTATCTGACCCAGACTGTCAGTAGTACTGAGTCTGGGAGACTCTGGTTTAAAGGAAACCAGTTTCTTTAAAAGGGTCACAGTTTTTAAGTCATTGCTGGTTATGGTTAGAGAAGTAAGGAATTCTGTCTTTAGCCTAAAACTATCTTTTATATCCTATAAGTCTTGTAACTATAAGGTTCAGAGTCAGACTTAAGTTATTCAATTAAAATATAGAATGAGCTCAGAAACTTGTCAGACTTTTTAGATTTATAAGGTGGGTCACTGAAAAAGAGTAAGATTTCAAGAATTGGATTGGTAGGAGTTGGGAATATTTGGATGATTTTAGATTTCTTTTGAGACAGTGTCTTATAGTAGCCTAAGCTATCCTCAATCCACTACATAACCAATGTTGGGCTTGAATTCTTGACACTGCCTACTTCTTGCCTCTGCCTTCCAAGTGCTAAGGTTATAGGCGAATATTACACCTGGCTAACTCTAGGTATTCTGTTTTTTTGTTTGTTTGTTTGTTTTTGTTTTTGTTTTTTTGTTTTTTTTTGTTTTTTGTTTTTTCGAGACAGGGTTACTCTGTATAGTCCTGGCTGTCCTGGAACTCACTCTGTAGACCAGGCTGGCCTCGAACTCAGAAATCTGCCTGCCTCTGCCTCCCAAGTTCTGGGATCAAAGACGTGCAACACCACCTCCCGGCACTTTAGGTATTCTGAATCTGTAATTTTTCTTTATTACCCCTTGCCTGCTGTTCTTACTTGATTCTGTTGCTGTGACAAATGTCATGGCCAAAAGCTGCTTAGGAAAGGAAAGGTTTATTTCAGTTTACACTTACCTGTAATAGTTCCTCACTAAGGGAAGTTGGGATGGAAACCATGAAGCATGGCTGCTTAATGGCTTATTTGTTGACTCCTACTTAGCTGGCTTTTTTCCAGAACTACCTGCATAGGAGTGATGCCGCCCATAGTGGACTAGTCTCTCTCGCATTAATCATAAATCAGGACAATATCTCACAGACTCTGCCATAGACTGGTCTGATCAAGACAGTTCTTTATTTGAGGTTTCCTCCTTCCAGATGACACTAAGTTGTGCCAGGGGACCAGCAGAAGCAACATCTGTCTTCCATAACTGAAAGAGTGGGTTCCCTTTGCTGTAGTGCTTTAATGGCTTCATTTCCCCCCCTTTCTTCAAGATACGGTCTTGATATGTATACAGCCCAACTTGGCCTCAGACTTACCGTGTGACTCAGCCTGACTTTGAACTTGTGATTCTTTTCTTTTAGCTTGTTAAGTTATAGATGTCTGCCATTACATTTGGCATGCATAGCCTTGCTTCTTAAAATCACAGCCATTTCATTGTGGCCTTTAGAGCAGCTAAAGTCAATCTCATTAATGAGAGGCAAGTTTTTTTTTTTTTTTTTGGTTTTTCGAGACAGGGTTTCTCTCTGTAACCCCGGCTGTCCTGGTACTCACTATGTAGACCAAGCTGGCCTCGAACTCGGAAATCCGCCTGCCTCCGCCTCCCAAGTGCTAGGATTAAAGGCGTGCGCCACCACCGCCCGGCTGAGAGGCAAGTTTTATGTATTACAGTATAATTTTACTAATTTATATTAGTAGACCTCCCCCCAGAAAGTATATATAAAAGGAGGAATCTGATTTTAGTGGGCTGAGTTTGTTAATACAGTTTTCCCTATAGAGTTTCAGATTTGGTACTTATTCAAACAGTTGGAACTGTTTCTAATTGTCTGCTTGTTTGATTGACAGACACCTAATTTCATTCTTGATCTACACTGAATACAATTGAGATACCAACTAGGTATGGTGGTACATGTCAATAATCTCAACATACAGGAAACTAAGACAAAAGGATCACATGTTTGAAGCCAGCCTAGGTTACATAGCATGATTGTTGTTTCAAGAAACAAATGGGGAGTTGAATTGATAGAATGCTTATCTAGCATGGCTGATGCCTGGAATTTAATCCCCAGCATCACATAAGCCATGCGTAGTGGCACATTTATGCAGTTTCAGCACTTTGGAAATATAGGAGACTATAAATTCAAGTTTATTCTAGGCAATATACTGAGTTGGAGGTTAGTTTGGAATGCATGAGATCCTGTCTCAAAACATATAAGGAAACAGAGCAAATGCTGAAATGGAAGACTTATCGGGTTAGGAAAGCTGTGGGCTAGAAGAATTATTATGTGAAACTGGTTTCCTTTTTTTTTTTTCGAGACAGGGTTTCTCTGTGTAGCCCTGGCTGTCCGAAACTGGCTTCCTTAGTTTCTGGCCATAGAGGCATATTTTTTTATTAGATAGATTCTTTATTTATATTTCAAATGTTATCCCCTTTCCTGGTTTCCCCTCTGAAAACCCCCTATCCCACCCCCCTTCCCCCTGCTCACCAACCCACCCACTCCTGCTTCCCTGTCCTGGCATTCCCCAACACTGGGGCATCGAGCCCTCTCAGGACTAAGGGCCTCTCCTCCCATTGATTTCCAACAAGGACATCCTCTGTACATATGCAGCTGGAGCCATGGGTCCCACCATGGCTCTTTGGTTGGTAGTTTAGTCCCTGGGAGCTCTGGGGGTACTGTTGGTTCATATTGTTGTTCCTCCTATGGGGCTGCAAGCTCCTTCAGCTCCTTGAGTCCTTTCTCTAGTTCCTCCATTGGGGACCTTGTGCTCAGTCCAATGGTTGGCTGAGAGCATCCACCTCTGTATTTGTCAGACACTGGCAGAGCCCATAGAGGCAAATTTACCCATACTGGATGATGCTTAGTATAATTCTATCATCTACTACAAATGTTCTCTGCTACTTTTAAGAAGGTACAGTTGTGAGGGGACCACTGTCATCCTTAAAAAGTGCTGTTGGGATTGTCTTCTCTGGCCTTGGGGTGAGTGAAAAATTCTACTAAATTGGCCACCTGAATTCAATGAAATCCTGGATCAGTAGAGGCAAGTAACAGACCAACTGATATAAGCACGGCAGGAATAGTTACCTGGTGCACAAATGGTCAGAGTTCTGAGAACTGGCATGGAAGGGAAGCTCTCTAAGGCCTCATTTGGTTGGGTAGCAGAATACAAATAAAACGAGAACACCTCAAGTTTGAAGACTATAGGTTTTTTGTCACTGTGATGGAATTACTTAGCCTGTGTCTTATTATTACTTCACAGATCTAGAACTCCTTGAAGAAAGGAGACAAAGTACTTTATTTTAAGGAGAGATTGTTAAGATATTACAACTAAGTAAATCATTTTTTTTTTATCTTTCTGTGAACAAAGGGACTTTTGGTCATATAGAAGAAAAATACATAAACCTCGCTAAGATTACTAGAATTGGAACTAATCCTATTTCCTAGTGACTCAGGATCAATGTATTCCAACAGTGGGCTGAGAGCTTGCAGTAGTCAGGTTCACTGCAGCTTGGCCTTGGCTTTTCATTATGTAAATTAAAAGTTCTTAGTGTATACTTAGAATAAATACATTCAAAAGCTGAGAGAATTTCTCAGTTGTCTTCTGTACTTATGAATTAAGACTCACTGTGGTCTGAAGAGTAAAGTATAACACTCTGGTGTTTCTTTTACACCCCGAATCACAGAAATTAATCCTGTATTGAAGATGTAAAAGGTTTAAATTTCATTTAACTTTTGCTTTGCTAATGTAGAAGATACATTTTTCCCCCCTCCCTGCTCCAGCCCCACTTGCCCTGGCCTTATTTATTTATTTTATGTATATGAGTACACTGTAGCTCTCTTCAGACACACCAGAAGAGGCCATCCGATCCCCTTTACAGATGGTTGTGAGCCACCATGTGGTTGCTGGGAACTCAGCAATTGAACTCAGGACTTCTGGAAGAACAGTTGGTGCTCTTAACTGCTGAGCCATCTCTCCAGCCCTAGAAGATACATTCTTGTAGATACTTTTAAACTTGTACCACTCCTGTTGCTAGTTTCACATATGACCTCTTTGCTAGAAATAGATTCTGATACCTGGTAATTGAATCAAGCATATTAATTAACAGAGTCTCAGAAATAGCTAATGGTGTACTACATCAACACTATGTTGTCTCTATGGCTAGGGGAGCTAAATTATAGCTTTTTGCTATAATTTGATCTATAGGAATTTTGTTTGTTCACCATCTAATAGTATACTACAGTGGTTCCCTATAGAATGGCATCATGTTGGTGCTTAAGACTTTCTGACAGGGGCTGGAAAGAAAGTCTTAAGCGGTTAAGAGCACAGACTGCTCTTCTAGAGGTCCTAAGTTCAATTTCCAGCAACCACATGGTGGCTCACAACCACCTGTAACAGGGCTCTGATGTCCTCTTCTGGTGTGTCTGAAGAGAACAATGGTGTACTCATATATATGAAATAAACAAATAAATCTTAAAAAAAAAAAAAAAAAGCTTTCTGACAGAAAACCAATAAGCACATAGATTTTTTTTTTTAAAGACACAGCTGATAGTAGGACATACATTCCATAAAAAACATAAGGACATTACACCTTAGTGAATTTTTTGAGAGCACAATGTTTTGGGTTATGATAGGATATACTCCTGAAACATAAGCTACTTTATCTTATTTATATTTCCAAATGTCCAGATATAGTAATTGGCTGGTTTTGTTAGCTTCAGAGTTAGCATATTAAAGTTGATCACCTTAACCACTTTACTGAATAATCCACAAAGCTTCCATTGGGTTGCTGCATGGCAGGCTCTGACAGGAGAGTAGCAGTTTTGAGTTTATTCATTTTGGAGATAATCTCTTTGAAAAGGATTACTAGCTTGTTGTTGTACCTAATGGAGAACAAAAGTCCAAATACTGCACATGAGTGATAGAAACTACCCATGCAGGACAAAGTTGGCAGTTTCTGCTGTCACATAGAAACGATATACACGGGACTGAGCAAAATGCGAGGGCTTGAGAGCACATGTGCATTGAATAAGCAAGAAGGCCTTTCTGCACTGCTAGCCCTCTCACACCCCACCTCCCATGACTTTGTGTCTGGGGACACAAATACAGTTCACTCTGTACTTGGCTAACAGTTCTGTATGCTGTGTTGGTACTTGCCAATTTAAGATAAGATTCTGATAGAAATTGCCAAGTGCTTCTTAATAATCTATTCTTTTATCTTTAGACACAAAGCTTTTTACCCCCTCCAACACAGTTGTCAGTTAACCAATCGACTTCCTTGGAATTGACTATGATCATATGACTGGGCTTAGATCTGTGATATATGTAAGCAAATTTGTTTTTCCAGAAAATTCCTTAAGTAATAATTGTCTTCTCAGTTTCTATGTGAAACATAGCTAGGCCTGGAAATGTAGAGGTTAAAGGAGGGGGAATTGCAAATTCTAGGCTAGCCTTGGCAACTTGTGAAATCCTCAGTTTAACAGATTTATTAGCAAACAACATTCCATCCCAACCTGTCAAATAAGTGAAAGACATAGTTGTAATATTCTTAGATGGTTTGAAAAACATGGAATGGTTTTGATCTAGGGACCTAAACTTAAACACTTCTAGAAACTTTTAAAAAAATGTTGTCTTTGTTTGTTTGTTTGTTTGTTTGTTTATTTTTGAGACAGAGTTTCTCTGTATAGCCCTGGCTGTCCTGGAGCTCACTCTGTAGACCAGGCTGACCTCGAACTCAAAAATCCGCCTGCCTCTGCCTCCCAAGTGCTGGGATTAAAGGCGTGCGCCACCACGCCCGGCTTTGCTTCTAGAAATTTAAACATGAGTTGCAGTGCAGTGAATGGAAAGCCAGAAGATTGCTAAACTCCTGCTGTTGTCCAGTGAGATGTGCATTTGTGATTGTAAATAAAGCTAACAGGAGGAGTGTGTTCAGTAATAGAAAACATTTGATAAAGTTTTCTTTAAAAAACTGATAGTCAACAGAATTTTTGGAGTAACACATCTCAACCACTGCTAACCTTGTTTGTTTTTTTGTTTTTTGTCTTGCTTTGTTTTGCTTCTTCATTGCTATAAAGAGGGCTTTTTTGTTTGTTTTGTTTTGTTTTGTTTTGTTTTT
>NW_022196904.1:99382102-99382715 GCF_008632895.1 Mastomys coucha | reverse complement strand
ATATATAACCTTGACTGTCCTGGAACTCTCTCTGTAGACTAGGCTGAACCTGAACTCACAGAGATCTGCCTGCCTCTACTCCCTGAGTGCTTGGATTAAAAGCTTACAACACTGCTGCCCAGCTAAAGAGGGCATTTTAATTCAGTAGGATAATGTAGTCTAAGCAACTCTATGAAAAGTCAAATCAATATTTAGTGTTAATTGTATACTCTTAGAATTTTACTGTGTGTCTGTATAAATTATGTTGTTTAGTGCAGGTGGGCATATGCCATGGCACATATATAGTTATCAGAGGTCAGAATAGGTTTTCTCCTTTCACTTTCGGTTGTGGGGATCAAACTCAAGTAAGTCCTCAGGCAAGTACTTTTAGCCACTGAACCCATCTCATTAGCCCATCAATTTATATTCTTTTTCCACTATTCTCAAAGGCTTCAAGTAACAGTTGTTAGTTGGTTTTGATATTTACTTTCTAAATTGTGGTTGGATTTATATACTAATGAATTTTACACTTACAAAGAATAAAGTCATGTAGTATTCATGTATTACATATGCTGCTGATTTGGTTTTTTCTTTGTTTGTTTTTGTTTTTGTTTTTGTTTTTTTTTTTTTTTTT
>NW_022196904.1:99367759-99382037 GCF_008632895.1 Mastomys coucha | reverse complement strand
AATCCGCCTGCCTCTGCCTCCCAAGTGCTAGGATTAAAGGCGTGCGCCACCACCGCCCGGCTGTTTTTGTTTTTTTGAGACATAGTTTCTCTGCATCTTGCCCTGGCTGCGCTGGAACTCCCGCTGTAGACCTGACTAGCCTCCGGCTACTGGGATTAAAGGCATTCGCTACCATTGCCGGGCTGAACCTGCTGTTTTTGAATAAACCAATTTCAGTACACTACACAAGTATACTATATAGAGAGTAGTGGGCATGGGCATAACAGGGCTGTCTGCCCCATTTATTTTCTTTCTTTCTTTTTTTTTTTTGTTGTTGCTTTTCGAGACAGGGTTTCTCTGTGTAGCCTGGGCTGTCCTGGAACTCACTCTGTAGACCAGGCTGGCCTCGAACTCAGAAATCCACCTGCCTCTGCCTCTCAAGTGCTGGGATTAAAGGCGTGCGCCACCACGCCCAGCTCCCATTTATTTTCTTAATGACATATTTTGTTCTTTATGCATTGTGTTCAATATGTATTCTTGGCCTTCAGGGGCAGGAATAATTTGGCATGCAGGAATTCTTCCCCCCACACTGCACAACTGTCATAATTGTATACATCTGTAATATCAACACTTAAAAGGTGGATGAAGGAGGATTAGGAATCCAAGGACATCCTCAGCTATATAATGAGTTTAAGGCTTGGGCCAATAGGAGACTCTGTGTCAGGGATAAAAAGCCTTCTTACTTAGTTGTGTAAAAGCCCATGGGCTCTTTGCTAAATTTAACTTGGAGGGAAAAAATTTGTGTATTCCAAATAAATCTTTTGAATAATAGGAGATTATTGTGAAAAAAAAACCTGGGAAATCACATTATATTTCTATCTATATTATTGAATAGCCACAAAAGACTTGTTTCAGTTGAAAAAACAGTCTTGTTTTATTAAATTCAAAGTAGTTCAGATAGGAAAGCCTTTTGTAGATGACTTCTTGCATTCTTTCTATTAACAAATAGTTTTCCCCTTCTTATCCTTTGGAACTGGGTCTGTACAGACACAATTAGATCTACTTATTTTGGTGAGGTTTGTGTTTCTAGTAATTTTGGCATTATTACACAGCCTTCTGGATAGTAAGAATATAGCATTTTTAAAAAATGTTTTTTATTGAAAAGCAAATTTTATAAATTAAGAGTGGGTAATTTGAGCATTTTAAAATTCTTTTGATTAACCCGTATCATATTAAGATGAACAAGTTAATTTTGTATATCCCAGATGCCAGAAGTTTAGTTTTCTACTATTGTGCTTTTTTGTTGAAGCCCTTTTCTGGATGGTAGTTGTCTCAGTGAGAAAGAGAATAGTTACAAGGGGATCCAAGGTAACTGTTTGCAGATAGGATGAGTAAAAGCCGTGGAACTAACATAAGGAATATACTGTGACATATTTTAAACTTGACTTTTTTCTTTTGGGAGGAAAATAGTCTCATGCTAATATTGGTTATGTATTTTATTATTATGGTTTTATGAAAGGATATTCTGGAAGGGCTGTTTGAGTAGTATGAATACAGTAGGTAACAGGCATAGAGGTTTTTATGTTTGTTTTGTTTTTTCAGACAGAGTTTATGTAAGCCAGGCTGGCCTCAAGCTCAGAAATCCACCTGCCCCTGCCTCCCAGGTGCTGGGATTAGAGCTTGTGAGCTATCACTCCATTCCCAGTTTAGGCATAGAGTTTTAAAAGCATTTCAAACTGACTAAAGAAATAGAACAGGTGTTCTGGGGATGTGGCTTACTTGGTAGAAGACCTTGCCTTCAGTCCTCAGCACTGAAGAAAC
Organism: Mastomys coucha; assembly: GCF_008632895.1. NCBI lineage: Eukaryota > Metazoa > Chordata > Mammalia > Rodentia > Muridae > Mastomys > Mastomys coucha. The sequence continues at coordinate 99,380,237 of NW_022196904.1, read as the reverse complement.
CTGGCATGGTGGCATATGCTCATAATCCTGGCACTTGGAAAGTAGAGGTAGAGTGTTACTGTACCCAAATATCGCTACTCAAATTGTCCTGGTGACAGCAGCAGAGCTTCTTGTACCTGCAATTCCCCCATGTTTGTATGTGTTTATGTTTTTTTTTTTCTTATGACACCAGTCATTGGAGTTGGGTCCACTCTAGTTCAGCATGACCTCATCTTAACCAATTATATCTGCAAAGACATTGTTTCCAAATAAAGTTTGTTCTCTGTATTTAGGTAATTGTAGATAGATAATTCAACCTAGTATACCAAACAACAAAATACATGCTGTATATTTTGGGAGTCTAAAGTTATTCAAATTAATCTAAACATACCTATCTTGTAATTATTACACCAAAGATGCATATATAAAAACAGTAGGGATGTGGAGAGAGAAAAGAATTCTCCTTAAGCTTTAATGGACAGGGTTCTCTTTCTGGTTTATATTCACCTATGTTCACTGCCACTTATTGAAATACTAAGGTCAGCCAGGCACTGGTGGCGCATGCCTTTAATCCCAGCACTTGGGAGGCAGAGGCAGGCGGATTTCTGAGTTCAAGGCCAGTCTGGTCTATGGAGTGAGTTCCAGGACAGCCAGGGCTATAGAGAAACCCTGTCTTGAAACAAATAAACAAAAAACAAAGAAAAAACTAGGGTCATTTGCAACTTGAAACTATCATAATAAAGCCTACTATGAGTGTGTATCTTTGTCTTTTCATTTCTTTTAAGTGATATGGCTGTATCACACAGTATATATATATATATATATATATATGTATATACACACACATATATATACATGTATATATATGTGTATATATATGTATATGATTAGCTTAAAAATTATTCTTCAAAGTATGACAGACATACTAAACAATACCATATCACAATACTTGATGAATTTTGCTAAGTAAAGATACTACTGTAATCAGAATACAGACATAGAAACACAACTTTAACCAGCACATTAGAAACCTCTCATCCCTTCCAATCATTAGCATCCACTGATAGATTATTTTTAGCAACTTTTTCTAATAGAATATAATAATTTTTCTTCTTTAACATGGGGGTGGGAACATAATCTCCTTGTCTTGTGCAGTGATATCATTATTTAAATTTATTGTATAGGAGATAAGAAACTTCTGTTTAGCCAGCTGAACAAATTGGTGCCATAATAGATTCAGCTTCTAGTATGCAGAACAAGCACAACCAATTGAAAGAAATGATGGTCTCATTTTTGAAAAAATTTGCCTAATGAAAGTATAATTTTACCAAACATCATTTACCAAATATAAAACACTGTTAAAGGCTGGTGTGTGTGTGTGTGTGTGTGTGTGTGTGTGTGTGTGTGTGTGTAGTAAGTGGTAGAATATACACTTACATCTGTAAAGTACCAGGTTTTTTCTCTATCACCCAGCCCTGGAAAATACAATGAAATAGTGCATTAGTTATTTTTTGTTGCTTTGATAAAACTTTGATAAAAGCAACTTGAAGGAAGAAAGGATTTATTTGAGCCTGTGGATCCATAGGGATTGTGCCCCTCACTTTGGCATCGGCATAGCAACAGGAACAAACTGGCTGATAACATTTACTGATACAGGAAGCAGAGAGAATAAGAAGTGGGTCCAGGTTTCAAAGCTAGCCCCCTCAGTAGCTCACTTCTTCCAGCAATGTTCTTCCTCCTTAAAAGATTCTATAACCTTCTTAAATCAAGTGTTCAGATACACGAGACTATAGAGGATACTTCTCATTCAAATTACCACAAACACCAAGGGACATCTTTGAATATTGATTTTGTTTTGTTTGAGACAGGCTCTCACTGTGTAGCCTTGGCTGTCCTGGAGTATGCTATGTAGACCAGGCTGGCCTCAATTTACAGAAATCTGTCGGCCTGCCTTAGCTTTCTGAGTGCTGGGATTAGAGGCCTGCTGCTTTATTCTTAAGAAGAAACACAAAAGTCATTTTGGTTTTGTGTTTTGCTTTGTTTTTAAAAATATTTTAGTTTTGAACAATTTGGATACAAAGAAGAAATGTAAACAGATTTTTCACATTTTTGGACAATTATTAAAATTATCATCCTTAATCTTTTCAAAGCTGATAAATTAAGATTAGTTGATTATTAGGATTAATTATAGACTGTATTTAGATTTTTAACCATTTTTGATATCTTTTAGTTTAGGATGCAAGTCAAGACTAGATTTTAAGTTATCTTTATGCCTTCTTAGTGTCCACTGACCTATGAGTGTGACAGACTTAGTATGTGCTTTGTTTTGCAGTTCTGTAGAATATGCACTGGTAATGTGTGTGTTAGTGCATGTGCATATGCGTGTGCGTGTGCGTGTGTGTGTGCATGCGCTCAAGTGCACATCTTAGTCACTATTCTATTGCTGTGAAGAGCCACCATGATTAAGTTAGCTCTTATAAAAGAAAGCATTTAATTGGTGCCTTGCTTACAGTTTCAGAGGTTTAGTTCTTTATTGTCATGGAAGGGAGAATGGTGACATGCACGAAGGCACTGGAGCAGTAACTGAGAGCAACTGTATCCTGATCCATAATTAGGGAAAGTGAGACTGGACCTGGCATAGACTTTGAAACCCTAAAGCCATCCCCACTTATGCATTTCCTCCAGCAAGGCCACACACCTCCTAACCCTTCTTATCTTTTCAAATAGTGCTACTCCCTTGCGACTAAGCATTCAAATATATGCGCCTCTTGAGGTTATTCTTACTCAAACCACTACAGTTGGTATGTGTGCAGGTGTTGGGGGTACATGTGAAGGCTAGAGTTCCACATCAGGAGTGTTCTTCAATTACTTTCCACCTTATCTTTTGAGACAGGTTCTCTTAATGAATCTGGAACTTTCTAATGTGCTAGACTGGGTGGCTAGCAAGCCTCAGGGATCCTCCCATCTCAGCTTCCCCAATTTTGTGGTTACAGGAGCAGCAACATGCTTGGGGTGGGCAGGCACTGGGGATTGTACTCAGGTTGTTATGTTTACACAGCCAGGACTTTACCCAGAGAGCCAGCTCTTCAGCACCTAGTTAAGCATTGTTAAGAGTGTCCCTCAATTTAGTTTGTTTGATATTTTCTGGTGATTAAATCAGGGGTATGGTTTTGGGGGATTATCAGATGCTTCATTGGATTTTCATTGCCTCAGAACCTACACAGAGTCAGCGACATCACTGATGAGGTTGAGCTTTTTCACTTGGTTAAGATTAGTATATGTAAGGTTTCTCAGCTCTTGCTGCCGTTTTCTTCCTGTTAGAGCTTATTATTTGGAAACAAGGCCTTAAATTCAGCCTTTTCTCAAGGGAGGAACATTAAAATTAAGGTTCATCTCCTGAAGAGCAAATATATATGTATGAATTCTATGCAGGACATTTATGCTTTCTTTGTCCATATTTGTTCATCTAATTACTTACTTACATACATGTTACTTACAAACATACATATTTGTGCTTTGTCACACTATTATTACTTATTAATTACATTTTTTGGATGCTATTTGAGGTTCCTTGCTGTTTCTTTTTTAAAGACAAATTCTCCCTACATTGTCCATCTTAACTTTGGCAGACTCAAGTTTTCTTTCTGCCTCAGCCTTCTGTGTATTTGAGTATAGGCACCCACCACCATGCTGGCTTCCATATTAAAAGTAATGCTTTAGTTTTTGATACTATAAGATTCTCAGATACTTGGACTAAGTTCTGGAATAATCTGTTTCTCTAAGTCTTAGCTTTCATTGGAGAGAAATATCTAGAAATCATGATCTAGCTATTAAGTATATACTTAATTCTTTCTTTTCCTTCTTTTCTGTTTTTTTTTTTTGACATGATTTTATGTAACTAAGAGTAGGTCACAGTCACTACATTGTTGAGTAATGACCTTAAACTACTGATCCTCTTGCTGCTATCTTTCAGATGTTGATATAACAGGTATATGCTATCATTCCCAGTTTATTTGGTACTAGGGATTGAAGTCAGGGGTATGTGCATGCCAGGCAAGCGTTCTTCCAGTTACCGATAAGAGTCATTTTCTCTTCCCTAAAGCCAGTGAGCTGGGCTTCCACTGTCATCATTTGTCTTGACCTTCTGGACTTCAGAACTCCAAAGAAATGGCCAGTTAAACTCTCCTCAGCATCCATGGGCTTTTGTAAAGTTTCAAAATCTTCCATATTCCTCCTACAAACTAGGTGTAAAGGTCTAAAAACCATCTGGTCACATTTATCACAGTAACAGCTCTACTTTTGATAACAGTTTTCTGTATTATTTACCTTTCCTGTTCATTGTATTATGCAGTTTTATGTGTCACAGATTGTGTCACACAGCAGCTGTATTAGTGAGGGTGTTGCAGGATATTTGATTACACTTCGAACCCCGCTTGGCTGAGGCAGAAAGGAAACATGAACCTGCCAAAGTTAAGCTGGACAGTGTAGGGAGAATTTTTGTCATTAAAAAAGAAAGAGCAAGCAACCTCAAAGCAAAGCATCCAAAAATTCTAATGAGCAATAATGTCTCTGTTGTGACAAAGCATAAGTATAAATATATGTAATTTATAGAGAAATATTGTTTTTACTGTTTTATTTACTAGATAAACTTGTTTCTAGTTGTGGTGCGGCTCAGCCCTTAGCAGACACTTTTAATCTCTCTGGCTGGAATACAGACACACCCTTAGTACATACCTTTAAGCCCAAATGATAAAGGTAAAATTAGTTTGTTGAAGGAAGCACCCATGTTTGAAAGAGATGCCTAATTGAGTGGCAGACAAAGGGACGAATCAGAGACAGACTTGACAGAATAGGATATGCTCTACTCTCACGAGAAGAGAGAGGAAACTTTACAGGCAGTGCAGAGAAGGAAGGGGAGGAGGGGACAGGAAGGAGATAAGAGGAGGGTTTTACAGAGAGACAGGTTGAAGAGAGAAGCTAGACACAGGTGAAGACAGAACAAGCCAGAGAATAAGAAGGAGCCAGAAGATTAAAACATATTGCTAAAGTTAGTAATAGGCCAAGCAGAGCAGTTCAGGAGAGGCTGAGAGAGAGAAGCCAGATTGAGTCAGTTTGGAGAGGAGTTTGAGCCAGAACAGGTAAATTGATCGAGCCTGCCAGAGTTCAGAAACAACAAGAAAGGGTGAGCTTATTCAGCACCAAGTCTCAGAGGCTGAAAACATTCTAGGCCTAGATAAGATTGTATGGAGGCTAGAAGCTTCCAGGACTAGGCCTAGGTTAGCAGATGGAGCCAGTGAGCCTCAGAGACAGTTAATTCAAGAGAATAAAAGATATCAGGGTTCTTTAGACCAAGCATCCCAATATATGAGCCTTTGGAGGTCACTCTCATTCAACCACCATAGTCAACCAAAAACATTGAACTGGTCATGCAGACATGCATAAAAATAGTAGTAGTAGTTTTATTGAAATAAAAAGTAAAAACATAGACTAACAAGATAGCTCATCAGGTAAAAGTGCTTGCTGCCAACCCTGCTGACCCGAAGAAAGTCTCAGTAAGGGATTGTCCGTGTCAGGTTGGCCTTTAGGCACGTCAGTTATCTTGAGATGGGAAAACCCACCCACTGTTGGTGGTACCATTCCCAAGGCAGTGGATCCTGAACTGTAATAAGGACTGAAAAAAGTGAGATGAGCACAAGCTGGTATGCATTCCTTGCTTTCTGTTCCTGATGATGGATGTAATATGACCAACTCCCTGAAGCTGATCTTTCTGCTGTGATGGACTGTAACCTGGAACTGTGAGCTAAAAGAAATCTGTTTTTCCTGAAACAGCTTTTGTCAGGGTATTTATCACAGCAACACAAATACAAGACAGATACTATAACTTCCGAATCTATGGTTGCAAAAACTTCTGATCACTAAGAATTTCATTGAGTCCAGGCATTCTTGCCATTATAAGCATGCTCTTTCCCATTCCAGGCATTCCTCCAAGAAAATTACCAGGCTTTCCCATCAGGAAGGCCACCTGGAAAAGAGCCATGCTGAACTCTTGATCACCATCTGCTGCTTCCTGCCCTTGAGCTTTTTAATGCTCTTCTTTAGTTCTGTTTCTTTAATCTCTCACTTCATGTTTTCATTCTCACTATTTTCATGGTCAGCATGCAGTTGAAATTATTTCAGCTTTGTACTGGCATTTCACCTTTAACCTAGTTCATAAGCAAAGTGAAGAACATGGGTTTCTTCTTTCCAGTGGCCAGTATTGTGTAGCTGGGATGAATTGGGGATTTATTTCAGTGGCTGCATCAAAATATCAAATGGCAGTGTTTGGCTTCTGTAATTTGATGAAGATGCTAGTTCTCTAGTCATATGGACTAGCTGGGTGAAGATTTAGCTTGGTAGCAACTGTAAACAACTTGTTAGCACCTGTTGGTGACTTTTTGTTGTTTATTGTCACTTAGGGTTTCAGTAATAGCTCCTCTTCCTTTTTAAAGTATTTGCTTGATCCATCATCTTGGTAGTCTCTGCATTTCTATCTCCCATTTTTTTTGAGGACTCAACATGTTTGGCTTAATTATTATTGACAGTCAATTATGACCTAAAATCTGACAAGATGGTTCAGCGGGTAAGAGCACTGACTGCTCTTCTGAAGGTCTTGAGTTCAATTCCCAGCAACCACATGGTGGCTCACAACCACCGGTAATGATTTGGATGCCCTCTTCTTTCTTTTTTTTTTTTTTTTAATTAGATATTTTCTTTATTTACATGTTATATGATTTTTCTTTTCCCAGTTTCCCCTCCTAGGAACAAACAAACAAACAAAAGCAACAAGAACAAACCCCTGTTGGCTCCCCCATCCCCATGCTTGCCACCCCACCCTCTCCCAATTATTGGCTCTGGCATTCCCCTACACTGGGGCAGAGAACCTTCACAGGACCAAGGACCTCTCCTCCCATTGATGATTGATTTTGCAATCCTCTAATATACACATGTTGCCAGAACAATCAGTCCCACCATGTATACTCCTTGGTTGGTGGTTGAGTCCCTAAGGAGCTCTGAGGGTACTAGTTAGTTCATATTGTTGTTCGTCCTAAGGGGCTGCAAACCCTTCAGCTCCTTTGGTCCTTTCTCTAACTCCTTCACTGGGGACCCTGTACTCAGTTCAATGGATGGCTGTGAGCCTCTATATCTGTATTAGTCAGGTACTGTCAGAGCCTCTCAGGAGATAGCTATATCAGGCTGGCTTGTCCTTCCTTCAGTCTCTACTCCATAGTTAGTCTCTGCAACTCCTTCCGTGGTGCGTCTGAAGTCAGCTATAGTGAATTACTCTGGAGCGAGCAGGGCAGAGCGAGCGGGGCGGAGCTGGCTCATGGCCATCTGTACAGCTACAGTGTACTCATACACATAAAATAAATAAAAATAAATCTTTTTAAAAACAAAAAAGAAAGAAAGAAAATCATGATTGGTTTCAGAAGGGAAACCAGGAAAGGAGTTATCATATGACATGTAAATAAAGAAAGTAATAATTCATTCTGTTGTGTATGTGTGATGCCTATGTGTGTATGTGTATGTAAGTGTGTACACATACACAAGGAGGCCAGAGGTTCAGGTCCTGCATTATCTCAATTATTATCCTTCACTCTGTGTGTGTGTGTGTGTGTGTGTTGTTTTGAATTAAGTCTCTTACTCAACCTGAGTGTTACCTGTTAAGGTTAGCCAGGAAGCTCCAAGGATGTCCCCTGTTTTTACCTTCCCAGTGCTAGAATTACAGGCATTGCACTGACACATTTGGATTTTTTATATGGATGCTGTATGTTTGAACTTTGTCCTTTCTTTTGTATTAACTCAAAAACATATACTTTGCCTTGGGTCTTCCCCAATATATCTTCTCTATACCAACTATTTGAACAACGTTATCATGTATTGCTAACCTTTCTTTTTAAGATTTTTTGAAGAGATTATCATTTTATATAGTTGTTTCCAGGTTCAATAGTTTGAGAGAGTTTGATCAAGCAAGGTGCCTCTTATTGTATGGTTTAGTTTGTACTCCAGTGACAAAAATCCAGACTCATACTGTGTTAAGGAATGGAGAAGTATTTTAAGTAGAGCTTAGCTGTTTAAGGTGCCATGGTGCTTCCAGATTAGTGGAGGAGACAGAGCCTGGAGAGCTAGGCAGTCTTTGATGGCATTTGTTTTCTTCCTACATGTCTGTTTTGCTCCCTTGATAAATCTGTATGTAGAATACTTCTCCGTCTGCTCCATGCCTTTACTTCCACATATAAACTCCTGTGGTTGCCTGAGGTCTTGTTCTTTTTTCCTTTTTCTTTTCTTTAGTGCTGGAGATTGAAGCCAAGGAATTCAATTAAGCAAGCACTCTTCTTCTGAATTGTATCACCAGCTCATATAGGAGCTTTATCGAACAGGTCCTTCTCTTTTCTTTTCTTTTCTTCTCTTTCCTTTGCTTTTCTTCCCTGGTCCTCTCCTCCCTCCATCCCCCTCCCTTGTTTCTTTCTTTTTATTTATTTAAACAGAACAATAGCAAAACTGGGGCTTCCTGTGTAGCCCTGGCTGGCCTGGAATTTGCAGTATAGACTAGGTAGTTTTGAATTCATAAAAATCTGTCTACCTCTGCCTCTAACAAGGATTAGAGGTGTGATACACCTAGCACAGATATTTTTTAAAATTTTTAAAAAATCTGTACATGAAAACTATGTTTATAAAATTTCCAGTCCTAGCCGGGCGGTTGTGGTGCATGCCTTTAATCCCAACACTTGGGAGGCAGGCGGATTTCTGAGTTCGAGGCCAGCCTGGTCTACAGAGTGAGTTCAAGGACAGCCAGGGCTATGCAGAGAAACCCTGTCTTGGAAAAAACCAAAAACCAAAACCAAAACCAAACCAAACCAAACCAAAACAAAAAAATTCCAGTCCTTTCTTTCCCACCAACTCCTCCTGTTGCTCCACTCCCTTTTATACATCTTTTTAGCTATGTATTTTCTTTAAGGTGTTTTCTTCTGTTAAAATTTTTTTAGAATACGAATTTGTTTATGTAAGCTATCTTTTAAATCCAGGTAATTCTAGTAATACATTTCTTGACAGTTTATAGGTACCCTACACATACAATAATCCTATTAATTTATTCAACAAATATCTTACTAACTAATACATTACAGAAATTATGGATAGTATCTGAGCAAAGCCACTCAAATTATTGATCTCATTTTCATAAAGTGAGAAGACAAGAAACAGTAACCATAGTTACATGTTAGTGATTACTCAGGATGAGACACAACTACTGTCCTTCATAGATGTGGGCAGATGGACATTATAGGTATTCTTTAGATAACTACTGATTTACTTGTTTAGATAACTATATCACAAAAGAAGATAATATATTAGAATAGTATTTCTCAGTTTAAGGTTTTGTAATCAAGCAGAATACATATGCATTCTAAGCATATAGAAAACACTCATTATATCAGCTGGTAAAATCAATAAGTACCAAATATAGTTTTTCTTTTTCCATTAATTTATTTATTTGCTTTACATTCTGACTGCAACCCCCACCCCTTCCCAGTCCCCCTTCACAGGGCTCCTCCCCTATCACTCCTTCCCTTTACCTCTGAGAACCAGCCCATCCTGGCACATCAAGTCACTGTAGGACTAGGCATATCCTCTCCCACTGAAGCCAGACACCACAGCCCTGTTAGGGGAACAGGATCCACAGGCAGACAACAGAGTCATAGTAAGCTGCTGCTTCATTTGTTGGGGGACCCACATGAAGACCAAGCTGCACATCTGCTACATATGTGTAGGGGCCTAGGTCCAGCCCATATATGCTCTTTGGTTGGTGGTAGCCATATGTATATGGAGGGGGAGAGGAGGGAGGGAGAGAGAAGAGTACTGTTAACCCCTATTTATTGCTCAGTTCTTTAAAGATGTTCATCTTCCTTATAGCCATTAGCACCTTAGTATTTAGTAGCCATAATGTGTTTGGCACCTAAAAGGTCATCTGTTAAGGCTAGAAGGGCTACTTTGCCTAGACTGTGGTAAGATTTCAGGCTAGACTGGAAAATGAACATGTGACAGTACTTCTAACCAATACTTGAAATCTGGTGCTTATAGTACCTTTCCATTTATCATTTAAAATTACTTTAATTGGGACATAGGTGGCTACCATGATATGGTAAATGCCTAGCTTTTCATGTGTCAATGCTTCTCTGACAGTCCATGCTAGTGAAGGGATTGTCTGCTATTTCAAGTATTATGTTTAGAAGCACACATCTATGTTTCTTTTTGTTTGTTTGTTTTGTTTTTGGTTTTTCAAGACAGGGTTTCTCTGTATAGCTCTGGCTGTCCTAGAACTCACTCTGTAGACCAGGCTGGCCTTGAACTCAGAAATCTGCCTGCCTCTGCTTCCCAAGTGCTGGGATTAAAGGCGTGCACTACTACCGCCGGCTTATATCTATGTTTCTTAAAACTTAAAAAATGTTTACTCTATCAATTTACTCAAATCTTTTGGAAAGAGTAGTAGTATAACAAGTATTCATTCAGGTTTTATAGTATCTAATAAGTGATTCATCTTGATTTTTCTCAGCAGGGCCAGGAGAAGGTCTGGGGAAAATAATTCAGAGATTTCCACAGCAGGACTGGGATGACACGCCTTTCCCACAGGGAATCGAATTGGTAAGTTGGTGCCTTTATACTGATGTCTTTTTTTGCTACATTTTAGCTTTTACTATAATATTTTTCCTATTTAATACTTTTATTTCATTCTATTGTTAGAATAATTTATTACATGAATTATAGAATGTCTGCTATGCTGTTCTTTTCCCCTATTCAATGTGCTTGCTAGCATTACAGATTAATGATCTTTATGTATCCAAAAGCAGAAATCCTCTGATTCTTTAAAAACGTTGGGTTTTAAAAAGATTTTTATTTGTTTTGTTGAATGTGTTTTGCTTGCATATGTGTATGGGTACCATGTGTGTGCCTAGTGCCCACAGAAGTCAGAAGAAGATACAAGATCCTTTGAAACTGGAGTTATGGATAGTTGTGATCTACCATATGGGTGCTATTCTTAACTGCTGAGTTATCTCTTCAGACCCTCTGGTTCTTTAAGAGAAACCTTAGCACACTTTTGCATCGAACAGAAAAATACCTTTGCTTTTCAACTTTCCACCTTATTTGTCTTACTTAGGGTTTTACTGCTGTGATGAGACACCATGACCAAGACAACTTAGATAAAGGACAACTTGAATTGGGACTGGCTTTCAGTTTCAGTTTCGTCCATTATCATCATGGTGGGAAGCATGGCAGCATCCAGGCAGACGTTGTGTTGGAGAAAGAGCTGAGAGTTCTATGTCTTGATAGAAAGGCAGCCTGGAGGGGGACTCTCATCCACACTGGGCAGAGCTTAAGCCTCAAAGCCTTCCCCACAGTGCCACACCTACTCTAACAAGGCCACCCCTTGCAATAGTGCTAATTTCCTTGGGCCAAGCATATTCAACTCATCACACTGTTTTAATCGTAGAACTCATGATGGAGAGGCAAGTGAATCACTGTGAGTTTGAGGCCAGACTGATTTACATGGACAGTTCCAGCATAGCCAGGTCTTCAGGGTCAGACTTTGTCTGAAAAAGATAAAGTTGCATACACACACACACACACACACACACACACACACACACACACACACACACACAGAGTCTTTAAATGATGTGGTAGTTGAGAATACAGGCTCTTGAACATAAGCCTCAGCTTAAGGCCTACCTATGTGGTATGACTTTTGACTAGTTAATTATTTAACCTCAGATTCTTCATCTGTGAAATGAGGATATTAGAAATACTAATATCATAGTCCTATAGTAAGACAAAAATAGGAAAAATGCATCTAAAATACATAGAACAATAGCTTCTGTAGATCAGTAGCGCTTAAGTGAGGTTGATGCTTGTTTGGGCAGATATTCTTTGTTATCTTACTTTATTTGAAATAGTCTCCTGTAGTCCCAGCTAGTCTCAAGATCACTGTGTAGACTATGACCTTGAACTCTGAGTCCATTTGATGAGTAGTGAGTGGGTTTACAGGTGTGTTCGTTCCCTCACACCCAGCCTACATAGTTGTTTTCATTGTTTATAATTGCTGTTTGTTTCATGTATTTTAGCATCTCTTTCAGAGGAAAAATAGTTATTTTTTCTTATTTTTATTTTATGAGTGTTTTGCCTGCCTGTATGTGTATCTACCATATGATTCCTGGTACTCATGAAGACTGGAAGAGGGCATCATATTACCTGAAACTGGAGTTACAGACAATTGTGAATCACCATGTGGGTGCTGGGAATTGTCCTATGCAAAAGGAACCAGTGCTCCTTAACCACTGTTAGCTGTCTAGTCCCTAAGTTGATTCTTTCCTCATTTGCATGGTTTAGAAATCTCCATTAGGAGCTGAGGGGTTTGCAGCCCCTTAGGACGAACAACAATATGAACTAACTAGTACCCTCAGAGCTC
>NW_022196904.1:99364119-99367553 GCF_008632895.1 Mastomys coucha | reverse complement strand
AAAAAAAAAAAAAAAAAAAAAAAGAAATCTCCATTAGGAACAAAGCATGTTGAACAGCAACAGGTTGGAAATGTTAAGTTTTCTTACTGCAGCTGAGGTGATGATGGCTTTTCACCTTGGCCTGTATAAAGGACTATGTTTTTGTAGGTGGGTAGAAAGGTGATGTTGAAATTTTGGCTTTGCAAGTGTGGAAGGAATGTGAGGCTCCAAGGAAAGTAACTTCTTGGAGTGCCCTTTGCATTTTTTTTTCTCTTCTTTCCCAGATTCCTCCACAAGTGGTCTTACCAGGCATTTGAATAATCAGGCATTTGTACTATAAATTTTTAGACTGTTTCAGCATCCCTTTTAGTGTTGACTGAAAGGAGAAATTTTGGGGTCTTGATCAAATTTTCTCCGAATTTTTGCCTTTGTTCACATGAAAATGTAGATGTATGGATGTCTGCTTTTTTGTAGTATGAATGATGACACCTTCACAAGTTTCTAGAACAACATTTAATATGGTAGGCCAAAGAGATTGTGAATTGGGGTAGAGAGATTGCTAGGACCAAGAAATGATACTTTTTATATTTTATAAATCAAAGGGACAGATAAATATGTGATACATCTGTTATTTTTTCTTCTAGAAGGGAGAGACAAACTGATTTTACTATTTAGTAAATAGAGTGTGTGTGTGTGTGTGTGTGTGAGAGAGAGAGAGAGAGAGAGAGAGAGAGAGAGAGAGAGAGAGAGAGAGAAGCACAGTTGTGTGTTGACGTGTCAGAACAATGGCAGGTGGAGGTGTACTGATTTAGTGGAACAGAGGTGCCACACTATAGGTGAACAGAAGTTAGCACCCAAGACCTTTCTATGTGACTTCTTGGCTGAGTCTTGTTATAGCATTTCAGAACTTTGGAGACTAGTTAATACTTCAGGAATATTTAACATGTAGCATTTGTATGCTTCAGTGCTCATGTGGAGATCAGAGGGCAACTTTTCAAGAGTAAGGTCTCCTATCCTGATTTGGAGGCAGGGTTTCACTTCTTGTAGCTGCAGCCCTGAAAACGCCAGGCTTTTGAGCCCTTGATCTTCTTGCCATTTCTCCTGTCTCAGTCTCCAATTCAGTCATGGTGCTGTAATTGTAAATGTGTGCTACCATATCTGGCTTTTTATCTAGGTTCCAGGGACAAAATCAGATTATCAGGTTCATGTGGCATGCACTTTTATCCACTGAGCCATCCCCACAACCCCATTGGTTTCTTATTCTTTAACATTTTTTTATACTTAATAGTAACTTTGATTTGTTAGTGCCTGTACTTACAAAGTAAATTTAAATTAAAAGTATTGAAGCTCACTTAAAAAACTGAATAAACTTATGTTAATCTTTGATAAAAATGAACTATTATTGCCTTATGCTATCCTTGCATAAATTAGATATATGACTCTGTACATGAACAGCAGTAACTTGTGTTGCAGAATATTTGGTCTGTTGTGAACCCTGAAACTGTGCTGTTTACTGGAAAACCCTGTTTCTAATTGTGGTGTGGCTCAGCCCTTAGCACACACCTTTAATCCCTCTGGCTGCAATAGAGACATGCCCTTAGTACAGCCCTTTAATCCCAAACAATGAAGGTAAAGTTAGTTTGTAGGAGGAAGCTCCCATGTCTTAAAGTGATATCTAATTGAGTGGCAGACAAAGTGACAAATCAAAGATAATTTTGACAAAATAGGATATGTCCAACTTTTATGAGAAGAGACAGGAAAGAGACTCTACTTCAGAGCAGTGCTGAAAGAAAAGAGGAGGCGGATTTACTGGGACAGTTGTACAGAGACAGACTGCAGAGAAAAACAAGCTAGACACAGGTGAAGACAGAATGACAAGGAACCAGGAGATTAGAACAGATTGCCAGAGTTAATGTGAGGCCATGCAAAGTGACTCAGGAGACTCTGAGAGAGACCTTAGATTGAATCAGTCAGTTTGTAGAGGAGTTTGAGCCAGAACACCTGAGTTGAACCAGCCAGCCAGAGCTCAGAAAGAATTAGAAAGACTGTTGTGCCCTACTGAAAGTCTCACTACCACCTTCCAGACAAGGTCTTAGTCATAGTGACCCTGGGGGACAGCTGGATCATATCCAAAACATAGCTCATGCTATTGAATAGAGACCAACTTCTTAGCTTATTTAAGGACAAGTATGGGATCAGAACACATTATTTAAATTTTTGGTTGCTATCTCTACTTCTCATGCAGCACATACATGATGTATTTAAATTTTAAATGAAAGATTGCATGTTCAACCTGAACACTAAAGTTTTATAATTTCCAAAGGGTTTTACACATTTACTCACTAATAAATTAAATTTCCAATGTAGAGGAAGCTGAATTTATTCTTTCCATTTTTTCATAAAGAATTTGTCTTCTGTTTAGAGATGATGAGTTTTAATTTGGATAGATTTAAAAATAAAAAATATGAAAATAAGCTAAACCAAACATAATAACTGCTTTTCCAGTTCTGGGATATTTTTGTCTTTTCTTGTGCTTTTTAGGGTATGCACAAAGCCACAGACAGTCATATAAATAAAGTTGAAAGTTTATTTTAGTGACTGTATTTCAAAGAACATTAGAGAATTGTTTTTTTTTTTCAGAGGAATTCTATGGCTAACAATCTATTTAAAATTATAGGAACAAATGTTTTTATTGACTGGGTCTCCAGCATCAGGAAAATAGCATTGTTTTGGACTAGCTCCCTTTTAAGACGCCTTGTTTGTGAAGTGAATCTTTTTATACTGTAAATCAGAAAATTGACTGTAATAGTTACAGAAAGCCTTTAGTGGGTATTGTAGTATATCTCATTTTCTTTGAGGATTAAGGTGTTTGAAAAATTGTGGCTTGAAAAGTAAGCAACCAAAATTTCTAAATTTGAACCTTTGAAGATATTATTAATTCAGTTATTAAAATTATTCCCCAGTGATTTGGCTAATATAAGTTTTGTGTTCTATAAGTATGCATTGGACAAAAAGATAAATAAAATCCATATTCAACATTCTGCAGCTGTAACATAGAAGTATATCAGTGTGCAATGCTCCTGGAGGGCAGAGGAGTAAGTAAATACTGAGTAAATATCTGAGTATTGATATTGTTGGCCAGGGAACAGAGTGAAAAAGGAATATAAGCAAATTTTTATATTTTCTTCTTATTGTGAAGAAATAGGCATGATGGAAGAATGAGAACTTACTATATCTCAGAATTAGAGTTTACCAAGATTTGGAGTTATAACTTCATCAAAAAAAAATATAGTATAGTAAGCAAACATATATAGTTCTTGCATGTAGGTATAAAGAGTTAGCTGTGCAAATCATTATTTAGAATAAAAATAGGTGGATAATATGACTGAAAGGGGATTTGAGAAATACAGGAAAGAACTTTACTTTTTTGTTTTTTTTTTTTTTTTTTTTTTTTT
>NW_022196904.1:99357552-99364023 GCF_008632895.1 Mastomys coucha | reverse complement strand
CTCGAACTCAGAAATTCACCTGCCTCTGCCTCCCAAGTGCTGGGATTAAAGGCGTGCGCCACCACGCCTGGCACAACTTTAAAGAATTACAAAATATAGTCTGGTTTCACCTAAACCATGTGTGTTAAGGGTGGATGCTGGGTGATAAATGTGATATCAAAGGTGGTCCAGATTTTTATGTGAAATCTGTGTAGCAGAATACTTGATTTTGTTTAAAGTCAGGGTACACATGTAGGAAGACATGGCTTTAAAACATGTAAAAGGCTTACAAAAATAATTTTAAGAGTTTACAGCAAACGTATTGAGTGTAAGTGGGTAGGAACTAGCAAAGTAGTAACTTATAATTTTGTTTACCACTCCTCTTTTTTCTTTGAAGTAATAAAACAGCATGGCAGGAAACCTAATGATGTCTAGGCAGTGCATCTAGGTAGTTAATCTTTTCTGTAATCTGAAGAAAAGATCATAGCCCATGTTTGTGATCAGCGTCTTACATGTGTACAGATTTCTAAGGTCATTTGCTTATTCTTTACTAGAATTTCAGTTGCTTTCAGTTCTGCGTAAGGAGTACTGTTAATCATTTGTTCTAGAGGATATCTTTTCTTGTCAGCTGTTTCAGTATTGCTCTCAGACCTCTTTCTGACAGAGCTTTGTTATCATGTTGGATCCAACTGAACCTGATGCTTTGAGCCATAGAGTAGTTGCTGAGAAAGATGAAGAACTACATAGGCCTGGCCCACTATAAATTTGTGTTGTTTGTAATCAGCCTTCTCATTTTGATGTGAGACCACATGGCTGAGTCTCTCTCATGCAGTTGCCATCACTTCATCTTTGTAGGCCATTCTGCACTTAGACAGTCTCAGTTCTTTTCTGTACTTTTACATTGATCTTAACTTTGTGACCAGAATCTGACCTAAAAGTAAAATCTGGATATTGTAATGACTTGCCATAGCAATTTTTTTCCTTTTACATATATTAAAGATAATAACAGGATTGCTAGGAACAGATTTTTCCATCTTTAGAATGAAGTTCTTGGGTCATTTTGGCCATCAACACTTCATCTCGCTGGAGTCTAAAAGAAAGCATGGAGTAAAAGTGGGTTCAGGGTTATACCTGAAGGCAGTGTATCTGTCACGTGTACCTATATTCTTTTGGTCAGAAATCAGTCATACCATTAGTTGTAGTAAAGGATAACAGATAAAACCTAGATGTATGCTTTGGACTAATTTAATTTAGTCCTTGTGGTATGAGGTTCTTGAGTTATATTTTGTATAATAAACCATTAAACGTATTCAAAACATTTTTATGAGTTCTGTAAATTGCCCTAACAAATTATTGAGCTTGATGCAGAGGATTGCAGGACCTTGAATTTGTGGGCAGATGTGAGGGTAGCCTTGATGACCTGTTTGTGGCTGGCCTTTAAAATGGGTCTTTTGGACCTGAGCCCTTGACTTTTGAGTCTGTGCTAAATCTGGGTAATAAAATAATTGAGTTAAATGATTGAATACACCATTGGTGTCAGAATTGGTATTGGTAAACACACGTTGGACATCAGAAAAAGCATAATACAATCTTTGTCCTATTACATATAGTCTGTTTGAGTTTTCTTTTTCTGTGTGTTTTTAAACGGGCCCATGTAACACAAATTGGCCTCAAAATTGCCCCGCAGCTAAGGATGACTTTACACTCCTGATCCTCTTGCCTCTACGCCCAAGTGTTGGGATTCTAGATATATCCACTATGCGTGACTGTGTTTTCTTACTCTTAGCTCCATTGACTTGTCATCATCGTTGTGCGAGTCCTTTATGCTTGGTTCCTAGTTGTGCTTTTCTCCTTCCTGCTTATCACCATACCTGTAACCTAATCATATTGGTTACATATCTCAGTGAGAGTTAATTCGTATTTTAGTCTAGTTAGTAGTAGGTTTCCAGTGTGGGTGAGTTCTAATGATAGTCTGAAAACTTGAATCAAAGGTAACTCTTGCCTAATTTTACTTAAAGCATCTTTCCCTGATTTTAAAACTAAAATTAGAGTAATTATCTAATTAAACTGGAATATTTTCTGAGAGTAAGTGGAATTGGGAAGAATGCTTGAACTGGAGCTATTCTGAACAAATAGATTACAGTTACTTGTATACACAGCTGTACTTATGTGTGTGTGTGTGTGTGTGTGTGTGTGTGTGTGTGTGTGTGTGTGTGAGATTCAGGGTAAAGATTGGAAATTACACAAATCCATTAGTAGAGACTTGTTTAATTAGAATTGCCAACTGCTATTTGTCAGACTGTAACACTACTGTTATGAATGAGAAACTATAGCATAAAATCTATAGATGGCTACAAATCTAGGGCAAGATTTACTATTTCATTAATGAACTGCAATAAAACCATTATAGATAGTAGCTATGCCTATTATTAAAATATTTATTATTATTGTTATTCTTCTTCTTATTGATGATGATGTCTAGATGCCTATGTGTGTATGTTTGTGTATGGCTATGTATACATGAGTGCAACTCTAACCCTTGGAGGTTAGAGTTGTCAGCTCTCCTGAAGCTGGAGTTATAGGTGATTGTGCTAGGAACTGAACTCAGGTCTTTGAAAGAATGCTCTTAACAACTGAGCCAGCTTTCCAGCCCCCATGGCTATTGTCAAAACACCAGAAAATAAGAAATGTCAGGTTAGGGGAAATTGAAATCTGGTACACTGTTGGTGGGAATATAAGACAATGCCACCGTTGTGGAAAACAGTTTAGCAGCTCTTCAGTGAAGTAAAATTACTTTGTGAACCAGCAGTTCCACTTCTGGGTGTGTTCAAAAGAACAAAAATGAAGGAATCAGGTATTTGTACTTACAAGTCCTTTAACAGTGTTGTTCACAATAGCTCCAAAGTGAAAGGAACCCAAGTGTCCAGAGGCAGATGGATAAATGAACATTTAGTAGGACAATAGAATATTATTCAGTCACAAATATGAAAGTTTTATAAGAGCATCAATGGACCTTGAAAACATTGTGCAGTGGGAAACAAATGAGTCACTAAAAGACAAATACTGTATAATTTCATTTATAGGTGGCATTTAGAGTAGCCAAACTTATACAAACAGTAAATAAAATGAAGATTTCCATGGTTAGGAAAAGACTAAAAGAAAAGAAAAAAGTAAATTGTTTTCAGTCAGAGATTTTCAACATGGCAAGAATGAAGAGAGTTCTAGAAATTGCTGTCCAATAATGTGTATGTATCTACCACTACTAAACTGTACATGTAAAAATGGTTCGGGTAGTTGGTTTTATGTTACATGGTTTACAAGTTACTTTTAAAAGTATATGATGTAGAGTTTATGTATAGACCTAAGACAGTGTCAAACACAGTGTAAGGCATTGGAGACATGTCTTCAGACAGTATAGCCAGTGGGCAAAAAAGTTTGTAACTGTTTTGACAGAACAAACCTGTGTTTGTACTACCTTGTTTTAAGACACATCATAAAGCTTCATAGTCAACAGAGTGTGGTATTGACTTAGAAACGGACATGTGTTAATAGAGCAGGGAACAGTGTTAAGTCAGTAATGTGGTTGTGGAAGAGATAGCATAGATAAATAGGAACACAACTGAGTGTCCATCTGAACAAGTAATCTTGGTCTGTTTTAATACTGTATAGAGAAGTAGATTTAAATCCCATTATAGACTCAGTATAAAAGCCAAAGTTATAAGTTTAAAAATAAAACTATAAGCATTTTTTATGACCTTCTAAAATTAGGTCAGAATTTTAAAAGTACAACATCTAAGACATGACAATGATATTTCTCTGGTGCATTTGAAAACTTTTGAAAATATTGAATACAGAATGGTGGCTAATCAGAGAAGATGAAGCCTTATTTAGTTTTGTAAGTTTCTCTTGGTCCTATAAGTTCTTTGGAGGCTGATTCAACCTCCTGTAGTTTGTCATCTACTTTTAGTGAGGAGGGTACCAGAAGCAAGTGGACTCAGAACACTTTGTCAGCAGCCCACTAAGAACTTAGAGCTGAGCTTTCTAAGGAACTGACATCATCTGCCCAGTACTGGATCTTCTGCAATTTTGTGTGTGTCACTACTGTAGATGGTGGCAACTTAGATGTTAAGAACATATGTGAAATACCTTGTAATATGAAACAAAGGACTCTGGTAGTTTACATATAAATTACAATGTGTTCATGTATATACACATAGATATCAATCACTTGCTTACAAGAGGCACTGTTCAGAGATAGTATGAGCTCTCTAGTTCACATACATTATTTCCAAAGGCACCTACCTAGTGATATTTGTATACTATGTAGCCCCACCTCCTTTTTATTCTTTATGTGGAAAAGTTCTCTGGTGATCTAGACATCCTTTTAACTGTGTGAAATATGCTTCCTTTTTTTGTTGGAGTTTGTATTGTTATTTAGAGACTCATGTCACATTTTTAGTTATGGATATTACAGTTCATAGTTATTTGCTCATATTGTAAACTGATGTAAGGGCTTAGAATGATTTACAAATGTGTTGGTTTAAGAAAAAGAAGTATTTGGTGGCCTCTAGTGGTGGCACCTATGTGTCTGTGAAAAGTAACTGATCTTAAAATACAAGATTTTATAGGGAGGATCACTAAAGTGGCAGAATAAACATATAGGTACATTTATTGGAACAATTTTTTGTTTTTGAGAACTTAAAATTTATGAATCAATTATAAATTTATCAGTGATGTGGCTATATCAGTTACAATGATTATTAATTAATGATTATTACTTTTAATTTCTTTTCAAGGAAAGGCTTGAAATCCCCCCCCCCCCATTTTCTTCTCATTCCATAAAATTTTGCTTTGTATTCTAGACTGGCCTTTAGTTTGAAGTCTTCCTGCTTCAGCTTGCTCAGTGGTGGAATTGCAGGTGGCACCAGCCTGCTGGGCTTCTCATTGCATCTTGATCAGGAAGTATTTCTCTGTAGATTGTATTTCATGTTTAGTATTGCATTGCATTGCGATGCGCCAGTGATGGTGGTAACAGATAATTTCTGAGACCTTAGAAATCATGCAAGCTACAAAGACGCAAGTATCATATTAATCATAAGCATAATTAGGGCTTGGTAGAGTTAATGTCTTTGGATGGATAATTGTGACTGGCTTAAAGATATTCTAAGTTTGTTTAAGACTATCTGTAATCTGAACCATATATGGGAATTTAGATATCTCATGTCAGAAATTGAGAAATCTATATAGAGTCAATATTTGGAAATCCAAGGAGAACATAGACACTCTTAGGACAGTTAAATGTGAAATTAATTTCTGCCTATTCTAAAAATTAGTCATTGAAATCTAGAGAGACTTAATAGTTGTCCTGTGCCATATAGCTATTTGCTAGTTGCTAAGATAATAAAACTGTGATCTTTTGATTTCGCTAAAATTAAAATATTTTCCATGTGCTAGACTGTTGCTCAGCAGTAGCACATTTGCCCAGCATGCAACACATTGTTGAGGTTGGCCTATGTGTGTTGGACACTCATTGTAATAAATGGAGCAAGCTTATTTTTAATTATTTTTGTTAAAAGCAGAACTAATCTTAAATTCTTATCAGGAAGGGTTAATTAAGTAACATTAGAAAGACAGTAGTAGGGGCTGGAGAAATGGTTCAGTAGTTAAGATCCTGGCTGCTTGCTCTTCCAGAGGACCTTAGTTCGGTTCCCAGCACCACATGGTGGTTGACAGCTGCTGGCACTTTAGTTTCTGAATATCTGACGCCCTCTTCCAGCTTCTGTGGGTACCAGACAGGTACATAATGCACAGACATATATGTAGATAGTACACTCATACACATAAGATAATAGATAATGATAAAGACAGTAGTAGAAAAGCATTTTATTATTAAATTTTGAAGACTAATGAGATATTTACAGAGGTGGTTCCAAATTATTTTTATTTTCCAAGGTAGACCTCATTTACAAGCGCTATCCATGGGGTTTGTGGACTGGGGAATTATGGCACCAATAGGGCTCTGAATAAAAAAGTTAGATTTTAGAGTTGAGGTTATAACTGACTGAAAGACTTCACTAAGGGTAATACAACCTTAGTATTTCCTCCAGTTTAGACCTATGTACTTAGTTTAGAAACAGAAATAACCTGTCAAAAAATCTGAGTGGAATGCTATTCATTTTTTAATCAAGTGTGGTTTCCATTATTTGAATTTCACTGGACAGTGATAGCTTTTCCACATATTTCTGAGCTCTGATAATCAAAATGAGGTTGTATTCTGGGTTCTTAAAGTCTTTATGTGTTTTTAAAGTAAACATTCTTATATAATATATTTTGATCATATTTTCCCTTCCTCTAACTCCTTTCAGATTCCACCCACCTTCCCTTTTACCTGAGAGACAGACAGACAGACAGACAGACAGACACAGAGAGAGAGAGGGGGGTGGGGAGGGAGGGAGGAAGAAGAATCAAAACAAAACAAAAACCCAGTAAGAC
>NW_022196904.1:99356165-99357542 GCF_008632895.1 Mastomys coucha | reverse complement strand
CCCCCGGGAAAATATCAAGAAGCAAAAAGCATCCCCCAAAAGACCATTGAGTTTGTTTTGTGTTGGCCAACTACTCCTAGTCATGGGGCTTCCCCTGGAGTGTGATAGATAGGTTCAGTGACACTCTATTGGTAATTTTCCCTTTGCTGCAGGTATCAGGTGAAAATAGCTTCATGGTTAGTAGGAGTGAGACTTAGTTTGTTTCTTTTTGGGGGGACTTGTTTCTTTATGCAGTCAATTTGCACTGCTTTTTGTTCTTTTGTTTGTTTTGTTTTGCTTTCTGTTGTTTCATGTAGGATACTGATATGTGCTGTGTAAATGTTTACATTTGTTTAAAACATATTTTTTGGATTGTTTCATTTAAGGGTTAGTTGCTCTCCTTATCTCTTCTGAATAGTTTTGGCTTGAAGTCTACTTTGCTAGATATAAGCTACAGTTAAATAGCTACAGTCGAATCACTGCAATCACCTGTTTATGGCTTCTGTTTGCTTAGTAAGTTGGTTTTCTTCCAGTCAGATTTTTGGGGCATCTTTGGAAGCTAAATTTGTTTCTTAAAGACAGTACAGTACGTAGTTGGTTCTTATTTCTTTAAAAATTTAAAAAAAAATTTTAAATTTCATTTTGATAATATTGACCTCACCTCTTCCCCTTAATGCCTCCTAGATCTCAACTTTCTATCTGCCCCAATTTGGTGTACTTAAGAAAAAAAAACCAATAACCCATTGACTCCGATTTGTGGTGTCTATATACTTCTAGATGTGAGGCCATCCAATGGAGCATGGTTAACTTACCAGGAACTGTCCCCTCAAAGAATACTGATTTCTTCCTCTTCCAGAAGCCATCAGCTATAGCTTCCCAGTTAGGGGTAGGAGCCCATGAGCCCCTTCCCTCCCCATGCTAGAATGTTGACTTACGTAATCTTCTGCAGGTCGTTTGCAGGCACCTGCAGATGGTTTGAGCTCATGAGTGCAAGAGCTCTCCCTGTCTAGAAGATAGTATTTCACTATGGTCTTCCCTCAACTTCTTGGTTTTAATTTTTCTGCGCTCTCTTCTGTCATGACCCCTGAGCACAGGGCTGGGTGTGATATAGATGTCCCATTTATGATTGAGCAGTCACTTACTCTATTTTTACAGTCATGAATTTCTATGTTCACTACTTTCCACTGCCCGAAGAAGCTTCTCTGATGAAGTCTGAGAGTTGTACTAATCCACTGGTAGAGATAAATGCTTTGTCCATTTAGCAAAATAATAGAGAATAGGTTTATGCTTGCGACCTGTGATATCCTCAGCCATGGATGGGCTCTCACCCACGTTTATGGTATTAGACAAGTGTTTCCAGCTGTGGAGTCAGCCTTAAATACAGTATGGTTACCTCCA
>NW_022196904.1:99340114-99351695 GCF_008632895.1 Mastomys coucha | reverse complement strand
CTCCAGCTTTTTTCTTGGGGCCATTGGCTTGGAGAATTGTTTTCCAGCCTTTTATTCTGAGGTTGTGT
Organism: Mastomys coucha; assembly: GCF_008632895.1. Taxonomy (NCBI): domain Eukaryota; kingdom Metazoa; phylum Chordata; class Mammalia; order Rodentia; family Muridae; genus Mastomys; species Mastomys coucha. Next base: position 99,351,627 of record NW_022196904.1, on the reverse strand, counting down.
GGAAACCTGGAGTTGATGCAAAGGCCATGGAGCAGAGCTTATTGGCTTGCTCAGCTACTTTCTCTAGCACCTATGACCACTAGCCTGGGTTAGCATCATCTACAATGGGCTCGGCTTTCCACATTGGTCACCAATTTAAAAATGCCCCTTGTCTATAGCCTGATCTTAGAGGCAATTTGTAAGTTGAGGTTCCCTCTTCTAAGATGACTCCGAGTACCACTCTTCTCTGATTCTATAATCTCTGTATTATTTCTCTTAATGATATTTCATACATTCCTTATACTTTAGGGTTTTTTTTTCATACATAGTTTTTCTCTTCTTACTCAAATGTTCTGTTTTGAAGTTCACAGTTTGTCTTAGTTGATCTAGTTGGGTGTTACATTTTCATTTTATTCATTGTATTCTTTAATTCTAAAATTTTTGAGGCATGAGAGATAGCCTCATCAGGAATCTCATTGTGGTTTTGATTTGGATTTTTCCAGTAGCTAAGGATGTTGAATATTTTTCATGGATTTATTATTGTTAGTACTGTTTCTTTTAGTGTTCAGTTCATTTTCCCATTAGTTGATTGGATTATTTTTCTTTGTTTTTTAAGTTCTTTGTTAATACCCGACAAAGTTTCCTCCATTCTGTCTTCTTATCCTTCTTGTAACAGTGGATCATAGACTTAAGTGAGAATCCAAAAGTATATTTTGTTTTCTTCTTTTCTTTGTGTGTTTCGGCTATTTTTTCAATAAGTCATGTTGTGTTCTTACTGGTTTTTCTCTACTGTCTTATATAATTATTTTTATTTATTTCTAATCTCTGTTTCCCTACTCCTTATTATGTTAGAGTTAATTTGTTGGTCATTTTCCAGCTTTTTTTAAGGGTGGAAGCTGAAGTAATTATCTTGAAACCTTTATTTGTAATAAATCTCTCTAAATAATATAAGTTAATCTTCAAGTACAGTTTTAATTCAGTCTTTTAAGCTTTAATAAGTTGTTTTTATTTTATTCTGCTAAAATGTTTATAAATCTGTTTGAATTTTCTTTTCTTCCATGTATTATTTAGAATTATTTTCAAGGGTCTTATAATTTTTTTAGAGCCCTTTCTTTCATAGGTTTTTAATTTAATTCCATTGTGGCCAGAGAATGCAGTGTGTGACCTAAATTATTTCTTTGTTTCTTTACTGTGCTGCTGGGATTAAAAAATTTTTTTTAACATGTGTTTTTGTGGCCTAGAATATGACCTATCTTGGCCTCTTGTGATTTTTTTTGGTGATTACAACTCCTATCAAGTGTTGTACTTTGTTGTTTTTGTTTCTTTTCTGGTTAGCTTTATTTTGTCTACCTTAGGTAGAATTTATTATTTTAATACATTTTAATTAAAATATAATTATATCACTTTATCCTTTTTGTTTTTCCCTTCTCTCCAACTTTGTTGAGAACCCCCACCCAATTCTCAAATGATAGTCTCTTTTTCTGTGATTATTATCGTTATATATATACATATAAATAGTAAAACATATAAAAATATAACTTCTGAGTTTTTGTTGATTGTGTTTACAGTTTTAGAGCTAACCATTTGTACTGGATAACCAATTATGGGGCTCATCCCTGGGAGAGGATAATTTGCCCTGTGTGAGCAGTCATTAGCTGTTCTTTGTCAGGGTGTAGGACCAAGTGAGATTTTCTCCCTTCTGTAGCAGCATATCTATTGATATTGTCTTCGTTCATGACTTGTTTATACAGTCATTTTTCAAAGAGACAGTCTTATATCAGACTTTCTGGTATCCTGAATTTTATCCACCCCTCCCCCAAGAAATCTTTTCATTTAGCGTTACTTCCCTTTCACTAATAGCAGAGGTGTCATTCATAAACCAGTTATATTCCACCACCCCTCCCCTTTTTCCTAAAGCTCAAGTGAAGTTCCATTCTTTGCAAAATTCATTCTCTACCATGGCAACAAAGGCTGTCATTACTGACATCCAAGTTCTTCTCTCAAACACCAGCTTGCAGTATCTAAACAGTCTGTTTTCCACCATGGAGACCTTGGTGGTCCCCCTAACCCCCAGAATATATTATAGAGATTTTCTGGCATCTGTCTCCTATGAAACAACTCCTTTCTTTTGCAGTTTCCTTTGTGTCCCTTCTTACCTTTAAGAACAATCAAGCAAGCAAGGCCCACACTGGCCAATTTTCATATTTGTGGAACTTCTTTTTCATTCCGTCACTTAGAATCCACTTCAGTGTTCATTGTTTATATTTCTCCTGTTTTTGGTTTTTTTTTCTTCAATAATTTTAGTTTTTTCTAATTTTATAATTTTAATTTCCCATAGCACTTTGGCAATGTTGAAAACAATACAGATACAAAGATGCTCATTTTAACAGTATATGCATGAGTATGTGTCACACCATTTGGGGGAGGCGGGGGACAGTTTTGACAATGGAACAAATCTAAGCTATGGACAAAACAGAAGCCAGATTACTGGTTCTGACACGTCACTCCCCCCAACATTTAAGAGATACATCACTCAATGGACACCTGAATCAATTGGAAAAACAAAAACAGAACATTGATGTGGGTATCTCTTTACATTTCTAATCAGTGTTCTGTGCTATAGAACTGAAAACAGAATACTTGGCCCACAGCTCACAGACATCAGAGCCGCACCTTTAGGACTGTGTAATGTGTAGTAAGACACAACAAATTGTTTGTTTTAAAAATAAACAGTGTTATTTAATAATAACTTTTAAGAGAATTCAAAATGTCCTCATTCAACTAATAAAAACTGAAATGTCCATGCATATTCTTGAAAGCCCAGACTAGCTACTTAGTATATGCCAAAGAGTCTAAAGTTAGAGTAATAGCCACCAAATTGTAAGGAAATATAAAAAATTAGAAAAAATCCATCATATATTATATTTATATATATTTACGTATTAAAAAAACCCTCAAAAGGAATATACTGTTTGATTTTTAATTTTTTCCATAAAAAGCCAGAATGATACGCTTAAAATATGGTTAATATATATTGCCAACACAAGCATCGGGAACTCAACCCCAGTGCTGTTCAACTGTGTCAAAGTAAAACCAGTGAACATTTAAGCCAAGAGACTGATTATTAAGGCCATACATAACTAACAAAACTAGACAAAGTGCTCCTAACTCTTAAATAATATTGTCTTGTTCTCTTTACCCTAAGTGAAGGATACTAATTTAATTCAGCCCCTAAGTCTTTGAAAAGCAAACTGTTTTTGGTTTTGATGTCATTCTTGTCACTGATTGTTTTTCTGTTAAATATTTTATTACATAACAGATACTATTTTTTCATTTCTCAGTTGTAAGAAATTAAGATAGTATATTTTCTAACCAATAAATTCATCTGTAATCTAGCAATACAGTGCATGGATAAAGCTAGTGATACTGAAATTATTATAATTTTTATTGTATTTTTAAATTTTTCATATTTTAAATCACATGTTAACACACACAGTCACAGCATGCATGCAGAAGTCAGAATGACTCATGAAAGTTTATTCTTTCCTACTATGTGGGTCCCAGATGTTGGACTTAGGACATCAGGCCTGGTGGCACATGCCTTTACTCTCAAACCATCTTGCTGATCCTTAAGTTATATTTTAGATTAGAATACATTTAAGATTATAGATTCTGTGCAGCATTATGGATTATTCTTACCAGTAGAATACCAAGCTTGCTTGGTTTTACTAAAATTGAAGAATTAATCAAGGACTGAGTCTGACCTATCTATAAAAGTAGTGAACTGTAGGAAAGACACTGAACATAGTTTGGATAATTTTATAAAATTATGTACTGTTAGTGAAGGAGAATGTGTAATAGTCAAAGAAAGCATGCACAGAGTGACAGTAGTGAACCTTAACATGAAGAGAAGGTCAGATTTCCTCTAAAGGTAGAAGTTTCTTTGTGATACCCACAACTGTCTTGCCCGTGATTTTATTTTTAAGAATTCAAGTTAAGTTAAGAAGCAGCAACAAGTATCTAGTAGATAATCACACTTCTTTTAAACAACCTAAAAGCTCCTCATTGTTGCAAAATTATGTTTTTTTATGCTTTTTGATGAAAATAGGAAAGGTATTTTACATGATTCTCTGCTTTGTCTACCTTGTTGATTGGCAGTTCCCCGTTTTGTACTCTGTTATCTAGACAGAATTGTGAATGGGCATTTCTGTGTGTGAAGCAGTGTTTGGATACCAGTTTGCTGTCTGTAAAGATATTTTGGAGTGTGGTGTTCTTTTGACTTTTATTGACCTTTCAAGGAAGGGAATCCCTGTCATGTCAGAGATATCAGTGAACATATGGAGTCATAAGGGTTTTCTGCCAGTACAAAAGACGAATCCAAAGAAGGGGTGGCCAAGTGAGCAGAGAAATGCAGGGTGTCTATGTCTGCTCAGCCTTTGCATAGCTAGGTTATTTGTACCATATTACAGGCATTTAGAGACTATTATACACAGAACTAGTCATATTCTTTTGGGTCCTTGAAAGTTAGGACAATGTATTTAAGAATGTGAGGTTGGTGATAACATGTAAATGTGTTTTCCTTTAAGGAAAATAAATGTCAACCTTTAGCATAGAGAATTGGGAGGAACCCTTTAGTTATGTAGGAGTCTTTACAAGAAATGCTGACTGGTGTTTCTGTAATGATTTCACCCCAATTCCAGGAGGTTTAAGTCATGTGTGATTATTAGGTAATTGCTCTAGTCCTGCCTTTGCCCTTACTTGGCCATGTAACCTCCCATTGCATGCCTGTTCTTGTTTGTATTTGTTAGTTGACCTTTTCACACTGACTGGGGAGGGGGGGTCCCGAGCCCCACACACTTGGAAATGCCTTCAGCTTATGTCTGCTGTACTTTAGGAAAGCCTTTTAAAGACTTCTTTGAAGTGCTTAAATCTGAGTGATATCCTCAAGGTGCACAGCAGGGCATTTCTTTTAAGGAAGAGCTAAAGCAGGTGATCGTTTGTTTCTAGGTGGAGCATTTCTAGCTGAACAGCTTCAAAACTAGCTTTTGTCCCATTCAGTAAAGTAGACTGAATGATTAAATAAAGAAAATATATTGAAAATTGATGTAAATATGTTTTAAATTAATATAAAGAAAATAAAAGATAAATGTAAAAAATATTAATATATTTAAGACAAATTCTTGAAAACATTTAAAAATATTTTAAATTATGACAGACATGAGATAAAGACATTTTGTTGTGTGTGGGATTTGTGGAGCTTTCCCCCAATCCCGATCCCTACCCTGGTCTGTGTGAAAAGGTCAATTGGCAAATGTGGCACACACCAGTCAGCTTTTCTGTTTGTTTTCTAGGGCATATAAATGTATATGTATGCACTTATGTATGTATTAGGTTTCCCTAATCTGGAGGTAAGAATCTTGTCAGTAGAATGTGAACAGAAGTAATTTTGAGTCAAAGATAGAGTATGGTTTTTATTTTTTATTTTTTTCTGTCCTGATATCTTCATTGCTAGGTCTCATAGGATTTTTGGACCTGGATTCCCCAAATGACCAAATAAAAAGTATTTGCAATAATTGTTCCCTTCCCATTATGAATTACTGACTTGTTTAAGGAAGGAAATTGAGAGTTGTACTATTCGTCATACTAGTGAACTTTATACTATTTTGTACAGCAAAGTAAGTACTGTGTTTTATATCAATATATAAACTGCCATTGCAGATTAATAATGCTGTTGGTGCTTATTGGAAATAGCACTTCTCATTTACTTGTGGTCTGATAGGCACTTTTACCATCTTCTTTCACACTTTATGGTTAGTTACTTATTGGAAGTAAATGTTGTCATCTATATTTCAGAGAATTGGAATCCAAAGCTTAGAAGATTTATAATTATAATTAACTTGGTCTAGTAATGCTAGTTATTGCATTATTTTGTTATAACTACTTGTTTGATTTCATTCTTCTAGACTGTAGTGTTTTAGGAAACAAAATCAGCTGCAATTTACTGTTGTATATTATTAGTGGCTGTGATAGTCTGCAGTAGTTACAGAATAAATATTGAGCAGATGGATCAATGACATTGGCACCGAGCAGTATTCTGGAGGCTATAAAGGAATACATCAATTATTAAGTTTACTAGGGACTCTCAATCAAATCAAAGATTTTATTAAGTAATAGTGACAAATACTGAATAAATCTGAAGAACTTAATTCTGCTTAGGAATCATTTGTGAAGACTTTTTTTCCTAGGTGTAAACTTTATTTAATTAAGGTAACGTAGTATTTTAAAATCATGGCCTTGACGTTCTTTGACATTATTTCTTCAAGGTATACCCTTTTCTTCTTTCTTTGACTTTAGATGATCTTGTATCTGCCTGTGACAAAAGAACATAGACTTTTGAGGCTACTTCATAAATAGTAATACAGATGTCTCTTGTCCTTGGAATAATCAACATTTGAATCCTTTAAGCACATGTTTATCAGTTCAGTTTCTTATCACTAGGACAAAAATCCCCAGCTTAAAAGGAAAGGTCTGTTGTGGCTCATGGTTTCAGGGAACGTAGTCCATCTCACCTGACCTCAGTACAGCACTTTGAGGAGAATTAAAATACTTTTAATGACTTATTTTAACTATGTGTACCTGAGTGTATCTGTGTGTAGGTAGTGCATGAGAATGTACATACCCACAAGCCCACCCAAGCACAAGATTTCTGCTCCTTCCCTCCTTCCCTCCGTCCCTTTTTTGTTTTTTCCAGACAGGGTCTGTCTGTGTAGCCTTGGCTGTCCTGGAACTCACTCTGTAAACCAGGCTGACCTCGAACTCAAAGATCCACCTACTTTTGCCTCCCAAGTGCTGGGATTAAAGGCGTGTTCCACCACCTAGCTAGCACAAGATTTCTTGAAGCTGGAGTTACAAGTGGATATGAGCTGTCTGATGTGGATGCCGGGAACCGAACTTACATCCTCTATAATAGAACTGTATGTGCTCTTAACCCTGAGCCATCTTTCCAGTTCTGAAGATTAAAATATTAACAATATTGATGTACCAGTACATGAACTCAAAGCTTTCTGTTCATTTAGATCTCTAATAGTTGTTCTGTCGATATTCTGCAACCTTGTTAGTGTCACTTGTCAATTCTAGTAACTTATTTTTGTTGTTCTTTTTAAATTTTTATTTGATAACTTTCATTCATATTTAGAAAATATTTGAGCTTTTCAAATAATAATAGCACATTTGTGTCTGTGCAAGCATACCCTTTTTGTATACAGTATTATTGTTTTGTACAGAAACAGTATTTTTAAGACATCTCTAAGATTAAATAATGTTTGTTTTACCATTATACAAATATGACTTGGTGCTTTTTTTTTTTTTTTTTTTTTTAAAGTTTTTTGAAACAGGGTTTCTCTGTGTAGCCTTGACTGTCCTGGAACTCACTCTGTAGACCTTGCTGGCCTCGAATTCAGAAATCCGTTTGCCTCTGCCTCCCAAGTGCTGGGATTATAGGCGTGCGCCACCACTGCCTGACAACTTGGTCCTTTTATGGATTATTTCATAGCAGTGTAGTAGTAACTAGTGATACTTTTTTGGAGGGTTATGTTTCATGAAGCTTATATCTCAGGGGGCCAGGGGATCTCTCTGCTGTCCTTTGACTGCCTTTTATGGCAAAAATAAACATCCTTGATTGACATTGACAATACCTAATTAAAAACAGAAAATGATATCCAAACAGTATTTTATGAGTGAATACTACTTAAAATTTAGGGATACTTTCCAATCCTCCTGCCTTTGTTGATAGGATATTTCATGGTTGGATACATATTTGTTATATACTTTATATAATAGTGCCTTTGTGAGGCCTCCGTTCACAGTAACCTCTAAGCACACTTGTCATTGCACATGCTGCCGTTACAGTGCAGCACCTTTCTTTGGAGTCGTCATTGCTTACGAACAGTTTGAAGAGAAATTCTGAGTGTGAACCTTCCTCAAACTTTCACTATTGTATTGGTTATTATAATCAATCTACAAGTTTAATACAGTTTGTGGGAACATGTTGATAATCTGGTTTTATAGTATTATGTCTAGTGATTTGTATTTATAAATCACCAAAAATATTACCTATAAAGAACAGTTATTTCATATCCACTACGTTAAGTTCTACTTTTTTTTTTGAGAAATACCAAAGCATAACTTTTGGTATTTGGGAAGATAGAGAATATTTTGGGTCAATAATACTGACTTTGAAATGCAAGAATATTCTTAGAATTTATGAATTGTGTGTTATACAGGAGACTTTCTCCCTCAACCTTGATTATTTTTAACTGTGGGAGTTAGAGTTTGCATTTGTTTCATATTGTAGGAAGATTTCATAGCATATAGTTCCTTTAAATACTGAAAAAGCCAAAGGTAAACAGAAATTTGTGTATAAATGACAGGTGTGCAGTAAGTAGTTATTTAAGTTCTGCTGTTTTATCTATGTCCGGTCATTTTGCTAAGAGAAATCTCTAAAATGTTCAGAGATAGCCTTGTTTATATGTGTGACATACATTACTCTTTTACAACTAATGATTTCCATATTTGCTTTTTTAGACTTCACTATTAGCAGTAAAAGAAGTTGAGGCTGAAATCTTGAAGGACAATGTTCCTAAGAGCAGGTGCAGAGTTGGCAAGGTTTAAAAATTAAAGAGGATGAGTAGTTCTTCCTAGCTGAGTGTCACAGCTAATGTTCTAAGAAGTGAGATTTGGGCGTAGAAACTTAATGGCATAGTTTCTTGATGAATGCAAGTTTTGTATAAGGGTGATGGGAACTGTTTTTAAGGTTATAGTTGAAATGACACGTCTGTCAGGAATCTTGTTGAGAGCTGGATAGGTGTGTCACTATGATTTCATTTTTCTCATATGCTTGTGTTTGTGTGTGTGCATGGGTTGGGGTACATGTGTGCATGTGCCATGCAAAGGCCAGAAGACAATCTTGAATATCATCCTTAGGAATGTCATATACCTTTTTGAGACAAGGTCTATTTTGTCCTGGAGCTCACCAAATAAGCTAAACTAAGCTGGCCACCATGTCCCAGGGATCCTCCTACTGCTTGTGCTGGATATGCATTTAAGTATACTAAATGTATATTTCATATGCCATTGATACACACACTATATATGTGTGTATATATACATATATGCACAGCCACATTATATGTACAAAAATACATATATATATATATATATATATATAATACATTTATTCTACTGGTACAAGTATGTACAGTTATAGCTCTTTGACTTATGACAAAGGTGTAAAATCATAGCATTCCTAGGAAATGGAGCTAAGAGCAATTGGATATCAGTATACACCACCATCCTCTCCCAAATCTTAATCCTAAAACACATGACTTGTACAAAAATAACTCAAAATGGACCTTAGATTGATTTTCAAAATGTAAAACTGCATAGCATTTAGGAGAACCAGAACATCTTTGGGAACTAAAACTTGGAGAATTCTTTGATGTACAAAACACATGGTCTGTAAAACTATAAATGGTTAAATTTCAATTCATCTAAATAAGTAAGTAAGTAAATACCTTTGTCCTAAAATATCCTATGATGAGAAAAAATGGCTAGGATAAAATAGTAGCAAATCATATACCTAACAAAAGACTTAGAAATACATTAAAAACTAAACATCAACCTTAATAATAATAGAGCAGTCTATTTAGAAAAGGAACATTTCTGTCTCCCCATTCATTTATTTTTTCTTTGTGGAAAAAGCATTCAGTTTTTCCTGAGGCAAACACTCTTTGGAGTCCAGATGAGATCACAAATCATGTGATAGACGCTTGACAAGAATCTCTTTTTGATTGGTTACCAAGTTTCAGTAGAGGTATTTGGGCAGCTGGTAGGTACACCCAGTGTAGAGATTGATCTTGTGAAAGAATGAGGTTCATCGTGATGGATGATGTTCCAAAGAATTTCCCCATAAGTAGTCAGCAAATGTTGAAGGGCTCCATGCGTCTCTTTGTTAGACAAAGGTGGGGTAACTGTGACAAAGGGCCCAATGATAAAGGCCTGGAGCAGGCTTTGAGACCTGGCAGCAGCCCTAATCCCTGCCTGCCCCTCAGGGCATGACATTCCTCCTCCTCTGTTCCTTCAACTGAGACCTGGCTTGTTACTTTCTTTTGCCCTTTCAACAGATCAAGGGAGCAAAGTGTTCTCTATGAGACTGGAAGGTTAAACTGAGGTGAGCTCTAGTGTGGCATACTATTTAGCAACAGGAAGTAATGTGAAGTCTTGATCTACTCAACAGTTTGTGTGCATTTCAGGACATTCGTAAAATCTCGAAGAAATACTGTGTATGCATCCATTTATAAAGCTTTTTCAAAACAATGTAGAGGTCGTCAGCAAATTAATAGTTGCCAAGGAACCATAAATGTATAGTACAAGGCAGAGCTGCAGGGCAATGACATAGTTACATTTTTTAATTGTGATGATTATTATACAAATATATGCATGTAATAAAATGATAATAAGTATACGCACACATTACATTAGTATCCTTTTTCTAATTGTGATGGTAAAAAGTAACCACTCATTGTACTGTCTTTGTTAGCTTGCTAAGATTCTGTAGTTATCTCAATTATATTGAAATTTAACCATATTAATTTTTTCTAGCTCCTTATTTTAGTATACTTGATTAAAGAAGCTATCTGTAGGTTAAAAGATAGCAGGCATGGTTACTGTTCATAAGGTATTTTTTGAAAAGTTATTTTGGTATAGTTCCCAGAAAATTTGAAGCTAAATAATTCTCAGTCTGGGTTTAAGTCCTTTTGGAAGTCAAATGGTTTACAATTAATTAATCAAGAAATCAACTTAATCAAAAAAATTAAGGAGGATCAAATTAGATTTTGAACTTCTGTTTTATACATAATTTAATTTCTTAGTTTTTTTACAGTGTCTAAGTGTAGTGAGTGACTTTGTGGTTAATTAAAAGTTGTTGGATCTTTGGGAGAAAGGAGAGACATTACAAAGAAATAACTCACTTTCTCACGATATTTTACTTCTAAGAAAATTGTAGGAAAGGAGCAGAACAAAGTATTTCATGATAAACAAGAATATTTAGTCTGTAATCAACTTGTTTGGGTATTGTCTGTTTAGTTCAAGTAGTGAGAAATTCTTGTTTTCATAGCTATAATTAGACTATGTACAAAAGAAAGAAGAAACATTTATTCATATGAAATGATTAGCAATTATAGTTTAAAAATATTAAAAATATTTCTCTACCTGTTAAACTGATGAAATGTTTATAATTCCTGGAGCTGAAGGGTTTGCAGCCCCTTAGGACGAACAACAGTATGAACTAACTAGTACCCTCAGAGCTCCCAGGGATTCAACTACCAGCCAAGGAGTATATACATGGTGGGACTGATTGTTCTGGCAGCATGTGTATAGTAGAGAATTGCAAAGTCCAGCATCAACGAAAGGAGAGGTCCTTGGTCCTGTGAAGGTTCTGTGCCCCAGTGTAGGGGAATGCCAGAGCCAATAAGTGG
>NW_022196904.1:99337803-99340030 GCF_008632895.1 Mastomys coucha | reverse complement strand
AGGATTTCTCTGTATAGCCCTGGCTGTCCTGGAACTCACTCTGTAGACCAGGCTGGCCTCAAACTCTACCTCTGCTTTTTGAGTGTTGGCATTAAAGGTGTGCACCACCAGTGCCTAGCATTAAGTTCACTATCTTGGTTAGCGTGTTTTTCATACAATGTATAAGTAAATCTTATTAACATAAGACTCTGTAGTCATTTCAGTTTTTTATTAAAATTAAAATAAACAAAAGCTATTTCTGATTTTCATTCTAAAATCAGTTTAAGAGTTTGAGTTTAAAACTGTAGTTACATCTTATACACAGTTATTAAAGTTTTAACCAGTGTATGATTTCTTAACATGTGTTCCTGGGATTAGAATATGGTATAAAATAGGCACATGGTGAAGCAGATCAACTTTCTGTGGTAACCTTTGTTAAAAAAAAAGAAAAAGAAAAGAAAAATTCAATCTCTGCTTTTCATTTTCTAGAAGGCAGAATCAACTTTTAAAAAAGCTGTGCCAATTCTTTAACATTAACTCTTTTGTTAATTTACTGAGTCGGTCTTTGGATAGTGGATTTGTACAGTTTCTTCCACATTCTGGGATATGTGCTCTCTGTGTGGTCATAGGAAAGCTAGATAGACAACAGTCCCTGAATTCCTAGGTAGGAATGGTCTCTTTGGGAAGGTAGCTGGAGAATTGGCAAACAAGCGAGTGATGCTTAACCATGCCATTTGGGGAATTTTTTTTTTACCAGTGTGCTATATACTTACCAAAATTAAAATTTTATTTGTAGTTTAACTTACTAGAAATTTGCTTAGTGCTATTTATACTAAGTAGTATCAGATATCACTAATAATAATACTGAAAAATGTACTCTTTAATTCTCTTTTGCAAGTAGAGATAGTGAGGTTCATATCCTCATTCATGTTATTTAGCAGAACTGTTATTTTGTTTGTTTTTGTTTTTGTACTGAATTACTGATTGTGGAGCTTGAGCTCTTGGTCATTTTGTGTCTTTCTTATATATTACTGTGTTATTTCACTCAGGAATATATAGAAACATGAAATAAATTATCTTCAAGGTGCTTTCACATATATCAATGGGTAAAGACTGAATATTTTACTGTTAAGTAGTGGTTATAAATACAATTCTAAAATTTAGTCAAATGCTAGGCCGGCATTGAAAAGCTAATTTAATAGAAAGTTGAGGTGGAATTCTCATGTGGCATTATAGTAGTTCCCCCATATCAGTGGCTAGATGTTTTCTTAAACAAAACGTAAATTATTAGAATGAAGTGTAAAAAGATAGAAACCCGAACAAGTAGTCAGTGTATGGTATAGAAGAAGCTATCAAGCAGATTGTCAAGGGCAGTCTTTCCTGGTGGGTAGAGTGTACTACTGATCTGGTACAGTGAGAAGCTCACTTACCTCTCTAGCATCCTTCTGCAAGCCCATAATGCTAGTCGAGACACATCAGGCAGATCCAAATTTTGAGAGACTCTATGAGATTTTGGACTAGAATTTTGTTAAAATTGCCCAGTTTATGGAAAGAAAAAAAGATTGAGAAGCTATCATAGGACACACTAAACACAGTATGATATTTTGGAACAAGGACCAGACATTAGTGAATAAACTGGGGAAGTATGGGTAAAATCGATAGCTTAATAATGTTGTAACCAGTGTTAATATACTGACTTAGATACACATACCAAATAATGTATAAATGAGAGGAAGCTAGATAAAGGATATTCTGAAACTGTCCTATAAGAACAGCACATTTAGTCAAAGAAAAAATAGTAAATAAGAAAGTGAGACACACTGGAGGCAAAAATTTTGTGCAGAACCTGGACTTGTTTCTCAGCACCCACCTGGTTGCTCACTACCAACCTTTTCTATAACTACTCCAGCTCCAAGGGATTCAACATCCTCTTCTCTCTTTCATGGCCATTGCACACATGCAGTATACACATGTGCATGCAGACACTTACATAAAATTAAAGAAAAACACTTTAAAAAGGAAAGCAGGACACAGACAGGGTCATCTCTTTCAGAATTAAATAATTCTTTGGTGGCTTTGAGTTCCCAAGGATAAAGTGTTCCATTTATTTTATTTTATCTTTTTAAATTGGAAGGCCTTTTTAAAAAAAAAATTATTATTTTATATATATGAGTACACTATAGCTATCTTCAGACACACCAGAAAAGGGAATTGGATCCCATTACAGATGGTTGTGAGCCACCATGTG
>NW_022196904.1:99334611-99337793 GCF_008632895.1 Mastomys coucha | reverse complement strand
CTTGTATAGCTAAGCAAACACTCTGCCTCTGAAGCATAAATCCCGCCCATTAAAAGTCCTAATTTTTAAAAAGCAAAGTAAAATAATATGTGAAGAGTTTTGCCATCAACGTGGTCATGCTATAAAATTTCTGTAACTAAATGTTGGTATCTGCTTTAATGATGAAGTTTTCAATTAGTAACAAGCGTACTTACTGGTGTTTCTTATAATAACAAACTACCTAAAACTTTCTCAGTAGTCTTAATTTATATGCTCAGATCTGTGAAAAAAATGAAATAAATTTATTTAGAAAGCTCTTCAAGGATATGTTAATGGGAGAAAGCAAGATGTAAACAGATAAATCCCTGCACTCAGGACTCAGAAACAGGCAGATCTCTGTGAGTTTGAGGCCAGCCAGGTCTACACAGAGTTCCAGGACAATAGGAGTTCCACAGTGAGACCCTGTCTCAACACAAAACAAAGCAAAAACCTTGTTTGTATTTGTGAGTAGTTTTGAAGAGTCTGGGAAGTTTGTTTTTTACTTTTTGTTTGTTGTGTGTGGTTTTTGTTTTGTTTTTAGTTTTTCAAATAAGGATAAGTTATTATAATTTCTGTGAGTTTTTTTCCCCATATAACTAAAATTAAGTATCATAATCTCTTGAGAGTTTCTAACTATGAGAAATTGTGAATCTACCTAGGTAAGATGCAGTCTTTCAGTTTTTCTCACTGCTATAGTTTGCTTCTGGAATGGCTGCCCAAAGCCCATGTGCTCAGGGTTTTCTCTACAGTAGGGTGACACTGGGAGGTGGTAGAACCTTTAAGAAAGTAGGCTGGTGTAGTGGCTTCTAATCACTGACAGTGTGCCCTTGCAGGAGACTGTCAGGTCTTGGTCTCTTCCTCTGTGTCCCTTTTGCTTCCTGTTCATGAAATGAGGCCTTTGCCCTGCTGTGTATGTCCTGCCATGAGTTGTTTGACAAAAGGAGTGGTACCAACCAATCATGGACTGAAGGTTCTAAATTTTTGAGCAAAAACCAACTATAGGTTGATGGTGTTGGGCATCTGGCATAGTAACAGAGAGCTATCACACCTGCTAATCTTAAGGAGAAAATACAAGTAATTATGATGTAATTACTACATAGTAAGTAAACTACTTAGAAAACAGGAAAGAAAATTTTACTCAACTATATTGGACATATGAACTGGTCCCCATGTTGCCATTCTTACTCTCATTTCTTTTCGTCAGACTCCTCCTTGAGGTGTCTCTTTAGAAGATACTCTGATTCATCTTGAATTTCAATAGGTAAAATAAAAGGTGAATCCAGCTATTGAAATAGTGAGACTATGCTGGGAGGGATAAAGCCATAGGAATGTGCTGAGTCATGAAAGAGTTGCTATGGCAGAAAGAAAAAAGGCGTAGACAGGGTAGGGTGCATGTGTATAACTGCAAAAGCACACACCTTGTAAGTCATGCACATTCCTAAGACTGCATAGTAACAGTAGTTCACCATTTAGTAGCTAAAGTATTCCTCGGGAGTATTAGGTCTCATCATCTGCTGTAACAACTGGTGCTTACAGTAAGTTGTGAATGTGTAGATATGAAGGTCTGGCCTAACCTACTTTGTTTGCTGAGACTTCAAGTCTTTGTTTTCAGTCTTTATCTAAATGCATATGTTGTGAACTCCAGTGTCACTTGAATTTGTTAGAATTTTATGCAAGATAATAGTATCTATTGATTTAGAGGCAGCCACAGGTTCTCCTATGAAGGAAACCAAGTCTCCTTTAAAAAAGAATTGTGATACTTAATTTTACTCTTTTTAGTTTGCTTATTTGGTTTGATCTAATTTTAGAACTTGGGCTCTTTGCCCACACAGTTAAGAGTGTTGAACAAGTGATATGTTGGAAAATTCTTATGATTCAAATACTTACTGGCTTTTAGTGCTTTTTTTAAGTTGTAGCTTTATATTCTAAAATATCAGAGAAATATAGCTTATTCTTCAGGCCTTTAAGAAAGTTCTTGGTTTATGAAAATAATAGCCTTGGAGCATTGTTGGTTGCTTTGCTTTTTTAAAATTGAGTAGTCAGAGTCTGGTAAAAGGTCAACTACTAATCATGCTTAAAATTGACTGTGAGGCAGCCAGGACAGTCTGATGTATAGCCAAGGCTTAATGCTTTTCCTCCCCTTCTCATTACCTTTTGTGGGAGGAAAGAAAATTAAAAACAAAACAAAAAAACCCCAAACCCTTTCCTAATCTAAACACAGTTGGCGCGCGCGCGTGTGTGTGTGTGTGTGTGTGTGTGTGTGTGTGTGTGTCGTGCGTGTCAAGAATGTTTCCATATTTGTGTTAAATCTTTCCATAAGGACAAGTTGGCTGGATGAATACTGGTAATAAAAGGGGAAACTGTGAGATTTCAGAGAAGGAAATATGCCGAGTCTGAGCAAACCAGGTTACCTTGAAAACTGTCTGTTCCACATGTATTTCACCCATTGGCTCTCTGTGTATGTATTTCATTTCTGTGAGCCAGTTCCATATCAGGTGGTGGTTGATATCATCTGTCAATTGGTGGATGATACTTATTGATATTGCTTATTAGCATTATGAAAACAATTTCACTCTGAGGAATTAAATATATGTATTTTACTGGTTGTCTCCAGTTTAGACATCAAATTTGAAGTCAGTGAATCTTTTTTTTTTCTCCCAAGACAGGGTTTCTCTATATATCCCTGGCTGGCCTGGAACTCACTCTGAAGACCAAGCTGGCCTTGAACTCAGAAATCTGCCTGCCTCTGCCTCCCAAGTGCTGGGGATTAAAGGTGTACGAGATCACTGCCTAGCTGAGTGAATCTTTTAAATAAAGAAAACAAAACAAAACAAAAAACCCTCCAGAAACCTAAGCTGCATTGTTGGGGGTCTTTAAGGATGTACAACAGTATGAATACTTTGTGATTATTAATTACAAATATACTCATTGCAGAAGACAAGGGGAAGAGGTATACTCAGTCTTTGTTATATAAAGTTTAGAAAACATATTGCAAATCAGAGAATATGGCAGAGACCATATACTTTATGTAGTTAAGTATATTATTAATACAGCCAACTTTAATTTTGAGCCTAGGATTTCCCTCTTAAATATGTTCGTATGTAACATTATTCCTGTATGACAGTATACACCCTTGACCATTGCAAAGTATCTGCTGGCAGGAT
>NW_022196904.1:99326501-99334601 GCF_008632895.1 Mastomys coucha | reverse complement strand
TGTGTGTTCCCCAGCAGATGATCAGTAGTAGAAATAAAAAACCCAATCATTTGTTTAAAGTAATTTACATATAGAAATTGTATAACTTCTTAAAAGTATAATGGCTTGGGAAGCCAGGACAGGAGAATTTTGAGTTTAAAATTATTATGAGCAGTTACAAAACCAACTTTAAAAAGTCCATTATTTCTGTTCTAGAAATTAAAAATAACTTGTTCAACCACCATTTTAGAAACAAACTTTTAGTTTTCTTAAAATTGGAAGATGAATATTGATGTTGATTGTCTTACCCAGATGATATTAGAAAGACATTGGATGCATGGTTTAAGCAACTATTTCCTATAGAGCAGGAAACATTTTTAAGTACTTTCTTCTAAAGCACACATCAGAAACATACATTTTCTGATTACATTTCAAGGTTTGTTATTAAACCAAAATGTAGTTTCATTGTGCTAAAAACTTTTTAAAGATTAGTATTTTGTTAAAGAATTTGAGTTCTGTCCTGCCTAACTCTTGACTTACTGCATTTTGTTGTTGTTGTTATACTTGAGTCCCTATTGTAATCTGGAATGCAAAAAGAACTTCCTGGAAGGACATAAATCTTACTTTAAAAATTTACAGATAGGAATAGAGTCGCCAGTCAGTGACTAAGGGTAGCTGATTTCAATTTGCTGATGTTAAAATTGTCTAATGTCCTGTCCTTCAGTGTAACTAACATTTGACATTCAATATCTGAAACTGTGTTGAGGTGAAAGGAAAGGTGAATTCTAACAGTGAATCAGAGCAGGAATTGAAAGAGGCTTTGTTTGTTTCTTTAAATTGTTTTGTAATAAGTTCAGTTGTCTCAGTGAATAACAGTTGTAGAGGAACTGCACGTTGCACATTGCCCTGTGAGATGAAAATTCTTCTCATTCATCATGAATTCCGGAAAGAGGACTTTTGACCATAAGTATTATATTCCTTCCTTCCTTCTTTTTTTTTTTGTTTGTTAGTTTAAACTAAATACTTTTCATTCTTTAGAAATTCTGTAGCATCACAGCTTTCCTTTTATCCCTGAGAGGAGTCCTATTGTGTGGTTATTATTAGGGCAAGTGTGACTCGCGCTCCAGCATATCTTGTAAAGCTGTTTCACCAAGTTCAAGTAGATCTTTGTAGTTCTGTCTAAGAGGTCACCAGTCCTAGTCCACTCTTCCCCTCTCAATAATCACACATAATTTCTGTTGAGACTGTAAAGTGGAAACTTGTGAGTTAAACTGCAAGAAATACAGCAGAATAATGGGCCTGTTTGTATTTTAAACTTGCATTAAGTTGACAAGCAAATTAGAGCATAAGTTTTGATTCTTATAGTTTGAATTGCTTGTTCATGTGTCAATAATGTGAAAGCAAAACCCTCCCCAACTGAGTTTTGGGCTAGCTGAACGGCTTTGTAACTCTGTTTGAGGATTTTATTTAATTTTTCTAAGATTGAGTTTCCTGTCTAAAAGCCTCCCTTCCCCTCCTCTACTGCTCTCCTCCTCTCTGCTGCCCTTCCCTTGCCCCCTCCCATCTAGTCTTTCCTCCTCCTTTAACATCCCCTTACCTTTCCAGTCCTTTTCATTCTTTCATGAACCCAGGGCCTCTTGTCAGCCAACTGTCTTTCTCTTATTAAGCTATACTCAAGCCCTGAAAACCCCTCCACTTCTAATTCTGTTTCTCTTCTCTGACACTTTCCACATTCCTAAGGCTTTTTAAGATCTATTAGGGAAAAGTAATTGTTTAGAAAGGATAGGTGCATGCTGTTGTGTAACTGTGTAATAGTGTCTCTGCTCTGTTAAGAACTCAAAATGTATTTGAGTGAATTAAATCTGAATTAAGTCTGAAGGCTGGTTAGAACTTTTTCATTATGGAGAGATATACACTGGTAGTGATCAGACCAAAGCAAAGTTGTAAGAAAGGTGGAAACTTGCTCAAAGAGACTAGAGCTGACTGGATCAGGGAGCTCAGTCAGGGAATAGGGGACAGTTGGGATGGAAATTGCCATTATCTAAATTTATGAAGCCAAATAGTGGAGGCATAGAAAGGCATACTTCTGTATTTGAAGTAGGAGGCAATAAGAAA
This sequence comes from Mastomys coucha, assembly GCF_008632895.1. Taxonomy (NCBI): domain Eukaryota; kingdom Metazoa; phylum Chordata; class Mammalia; order Rodentia; family Muridae; genus Mastomys; species Mastomys coucha. The sequence goes on along the minus strand of NW_022196904.1, from coordinate 99,332,507 downwards.
CCATTGTAATTTTTTAAAAAGTATTTATTTATTTATTTTATGTGAGTACATGGTCGCTGTCTTCAGACACACCTGAAGAGGGCATCAGATCCCATTACAGATGGTTGTAAGCCACCATATGGTTGCGGGGAATTGAACTCAGGACCTCTGGAAGAGTAGTCAGTGCTCTTAACCACTGAGCCATCTCTCCAGCCCAAAACCATTGTAATTTATTTGCTTGTTTTCTTAAAAGAAGACTGGTTTCAACTATGATACCCTTGAACTACTGTTCCTCTTGTCTCTACTTCCCAAGTGCTATGATTATAGACATGTATCATGTCCAGACCATTATAGGTCCTTTTTTTAAATTGTTTTTTAAACTTACTTTTTACATATTCTACATATTCCATTCCCCGCCCATCTCATCCACCCTCCGACAGCTCCACATCCCACACCTCCTCCCCACCCCACCCCATCTCCTTGTCGATGTCCCCACCCCCTTTACCCTACCTGACTTTTAAACTCCCTGGGGCCTCCAGTCTCTTGAGGGTTAGGTGCATCATCTCTGAGTGAACAAAGACTCAGAAGTCCTCTATTGTATGTGTGTTGGGGGCCTCATATCAGCTGGTATATGCTGTCTGTTTGGTGGTCCAGTGTTTGAGAGATCTTGGGGGTCCAGATTAATTGAGGCTGCTGGTCCTCCTACAGGATCGCCCTTTTCCTCAGCTTCTTTTAGCTTTCCCTAATTCAACAACAGGACAGGGGTCAGCAGCTTCTGTCCATTGGTCGGGTGCAAATATCTGTATCTGACCCAGCTGCTTGTTGGGTCTTTTGGAGGGTAGCATGATAAGTCCCTTTTTGTGAGTGCTCCATAGCCTCAATAATAGTGTCAGGCCTTGGGACCTCCCCTTGAGCTGGATCCCATTTTGGGCCTGTCGCTGGACCCAGGCTCCTCTCCATTTCCATCCCTGTAATTCTTTCAGACAGGAAAAATTATGGGTTGGAAATGTGACTGTGGAATGGCAACCCTATCCCTCACTTAATGTCCTGTCTTCTTGCTGGAGGTGGGCTCTGTAAGTTCCCTCTCCCTATTGTCAGGCTTTTAATCTAAGTTCCTTTGAGTCCTGAAAGCCTCTCACCTCCCAGGTCTCTGGTACCTTCTGGAGGATCCCCCCAACCAACTATTTCCTGAGGTTACCAGTTTCCATTCTTTCTGCTGGCCCTCAGGGCTTCAGTCCTTTTCCCTCACCCAATACCAGATCAGGTTCCCCTCTCCACTCCACTCCTCCCCCCCCTCCACTTTCCCTCCCAGGTCTCTTCCTCCCTCCCCACTTATGATTGCTGTCTTTTCTCTCCCAAGTGGAACTGATGTGTCCTCACTTGAGCACTTCAGCTTGTTGACCTTTTTGAGTTCTGTGAACTCTATCTTGGGTATTCTGTACTTTTTTTTGGCTAACATCCACTTATTAGTGAGTACATACCATGCTTGTCCTTTTGGGTCTGAGTTACCTCACTCAGGATTATATTTTCTAGTTTTGTCCATTTGCCTGCAAAACTCAGGCATGTCCTCGTTCTTAATAGCTGAGTACTATTCCATTGTGTAAATGAACCATATTTTCTGTATCCATTCTTCTGTTGTGGGACATCTAGGTTGTTTCCAGCTTCTGGCTATCACCAATAAGGTCGCTATGAACATAGTGGGTAGTGGGACACATGCCCTTTTTAATGACTTCTTCTATTTCTTTGTGTGATATGGGCCTGCTTAGATAGTTTACCCGCTCTTGATTTAACTTTGCTATGTGGCATCTGTCCAGAAAACCATCCATTTCATCTAGATTTACTGGTTTTGTTGAGTATAGGCTTTTATAGTAGGATCTGATGATTTTTTAAATTTCCTCCATTTCTGTTGTTATGTCTCCCTTTTCATTTCTGATTTTGTTAATTTGGATACTGTCTCTCAGCCCTTTAGTTAGTGTAGCTAGGGGTTTATCTTATCTCATTGATTCTCTCATAGAACCAGCTTTTGGTTTTGCTGATTCTTTGTCTTATTTTCTTTGTTTCTATTGGGTTGATTTCCTGCCTTCTACTCCTCCTGCTTCTTTTTGTTCTAGAGCTTTCAGGTGTGCTGTTAAGTTATTAGTGTAGGATCTCTCCAGTTTCTTTACCAGGGCACTTAGTGCTATGAACTTTCCTCTTAGCACTGCTTTCTTTCTGTCACATAAGTTTGGGTATGATATGTCAACATTTTCATTAAATTCCAGGAAGTCTTTAATTTCTTTCTTTTTTCCCTGACCAAGTTATCATTGAGTAAAGTTGTTCAGTTTCCACATATACATGGGCTTTCTGTAGTTTTTGCTGTTTTTGAAGACCAGCCTTAGGCCATGGTGATCTGAAAGGATGTATGGTATTATTTCAATCTTCTTATATCTGTTGAGGGTTGTTTTGTAACCAATTATATGGTTGATTTTGGAGAAGGTATCATGAGGTGCTGAGAAGGTGTATTGTTTTAGGGTGAAATGTTCTGTAGATATCTGTTAAATCCATTTGGTTCATAACCTCTCTTAGTTTCACAGTGTCTCTGATTAGTTTCTGTTTCAATGATCTATCCATTGTTGAGAGTGGGGTGTTGAAATCTCCCACTATTATTGTGTGGGGTTCAATGTGTATTTTGAGTTTTAGTAAAGTTTCTTTTATGAATTTGGATGCTCTTGCATTTGGGGCATAGATGTTTAGAATTGAGACTTTCTCTTGGTAGATTTTCCCCTTGATGACTATGAAGTGTCCTTCATCGCACTTGATAACTTTTGGTTGAAAGCCTATCTTATTGGTTATTAGGATGGCAACTCCTGTTTGTTTCCTGGGACCATTTGCTTGGAAGACCTTTTTCCATCCCTTTACTCTGAGATAGTGCCTGTCTTTTTTATTGAGGTGTGTTTCTTGTATACAGCAAAATGCTGGGTCTTGTTTGCATGAGTCTTTTTTTTTAGATGAGTTGAGTCCATTAATATTGAGAGATATTAAAGAGAGATGACTGTCAGTTCCTGATATGTTTGTTTTTGTGGGTGACTTTATGTGCTTGTGACTCTCTGCTTTTGACTTTGTTGTGATATGCTTAATATCTTGTCCTTTCTTGCGTGCATGCATGCATGCATGTGTGCATGTATGGGTGTGTTTGTGTGTATAGGTGACTTGATAGTTTCTTATCTCAGATCTTATGTAGTAAACCATAAGGGGGTCCCAAATCCCAGGATTTTTGTAAGAAACAAATGAAAGACACTGTATTTTAAGTTGACTTAAAAGATTGTGTAAATTTGTATTTCTCAAATGCATTTGGTAGCACCATTATTTCCTCTGCTATGTTTTGAATGTGTACTCTGAAGTTGAAACTTTAGAAACTTGAGCAGTGGTGGTGTGGTACTGGGAGGAGGACCAAGTGGGAGGTAAGTCCTGAGGACACAGACCCTCTGGAATTGACTGACTGTTATCAAGGGAGGCTTTGTGTGAATAGACATAGGACCACTTTCTGTCCTACCCTTTTGTCTTATACTTTCAGCCATGCGCCTTTGTCAGAATTGTTGCTTCTAGTTCTTAATCCTTTACCTTTGAGAAGTAAATTTCTCAAGCAATCAGGAAAATAAACATGAAGTAGAACTAATAATAATAAGATCATAAATAATAAAAATAAGTAGAGCACAAGTTCATTTAGAATGACTAGATAAATAGCACAGAGACACAAGATAAAAAGTAAGAGTTATTAAGGACAATGAAGGCAAAGTGAGAAGAGAGGGGTCAGTTTACGTCTTATAGTTCTGCTGTCTTCAAAGAAAAATAAACACGTTAGTACATGAGCTACTGATGACAACTTATTTGCTTTTCCAGGCTTTGATCTTCCTCAGAAAGAACACCAACTAGCTCTTTGCTCTCAAGCACGTAGCCCTCTGCTCTACCACACTGGCCCAGGTTTGATGCAGTGCAGGCCAGAGGCTGGCCCTGTTGGAACTTCCTCACCAGATAACCACTGACCTTGACATTCATTTCCTTTTCATCATATTTCTTGTTAATTTTGGTTGTTTTCTTCTTTAAAAGCACTTCCTCCTCAAACATCTCTTAGCCCAGGGGTAGTGTATAATGGGACTCTACCATTGTTAGCAGGGTGTGTTGTCAACAAGCGGAATACACTTCTTCACCAGGTGTTGGTGCAGACCAGCTTGGTTTTGTTGTTGTTGTTGTTTGCTTTTTTGTTTCTTTGTTTGTTTTTTTAACTGCAACACACAGAGCCCCAGGAAAAGTTCCCCATATCCAGTCTCAGGGCATGATATTCTTTGTCTCCTCAAACTCAGACTGTATTTGTGATACAGGCAGCTCCAGCTCACACTTCCAGTTCTTGTGGTGCGGAGGGGCTTTCTTTTGTTCCCAGTTCATGGTGCTTGTGTTGTCCCAAGAGATGTCCATTGCTTGACACTGGCTGGGAAGGGAAGAAACAAAGCTTCACAGTCTTGTTTTTAGAATACAGTCATCTTTTCTTCTAGAAATTCTTGATCCACAAATGAGAGGATCTAAAAACAGATACACACTATATTTTTCCAAAGGTGAAGAAAAACAAAGAGATCTCAGGTTAGTGATGCACGTAGAGTCCCCCCCAAAAGATAAATAATAATACATTATAATTTGTTATAGCTAATATTTATTTATAGGTTTCTATGTTCCAAGTATCCTAACATGTATTACCTCATTTAATTTTTTTCTGTAACCTTATTTTTTAGAAAGCAAATAGGTATCTGCTTCTTCACTTTTTTAAACAATTTTTAAAAATTTTATTTTATATATGTAAATACACTATAGTTCTCTTCATACACACCAGAAGATGGCATTAGATCTCATTTCAGATGGTTGTGAGCCACCATGTGGTTGCTGGGAATTGAATTGGGACCTCTGGAAGATCAGCCAGTGCTCTTACCCGCTGAGCCATGACTCCAGCCCCTTCTGTAAACTTTTAGATAAAGCACTCTCTTTCTTCCTATTTCAAAATTGAGTGGACTGAAGTTCACATAAACTAAATAATTTACCTAAGACCTCATAACTAGGATTTAAAGTATATATTTTCTCCCAGGACTAGGAATTGAGAGCAACACTATATGCTTGCTAGACAAGCATGCTATGATTTAGCTGTATCTCTAAGGTCATTAAAAAAAAAAAAACAAAAAAAACAACAAAAAAAAAACAAAACAAAACTACAAACAAACTAACAAACCAAACCAAACCAAACCAAACTCAACACCACTTATAAAAAGTTTTACTTTGAGACAGTGTCTTACTAAGTTACCCTGACTGCTATTGAATTCACTCTATATGCTAATATGATATAATGCTCAGGTAAGCATTGAATTTATAGTCTCACTCCCTAAGTAGCTGGGATTGTAAGCTATGCCACTAGGCTTGGTTTAACACTTTTAGAGCTGGGCAGTTTTCTTCATCAAAGGGATTAAAAATTAAGAGAAAAACATTAGTACTGTGAAGAACATGTGCTAAGATTTTAAAAATTATGATAGTGTCTTGGAACAGATTTAGTCTTTCTTTTCTAGAAATAAAGGGAAGTGGAAAAGAACTAGAGCCGTGAATGAGGGAGAGTCATGAGAACTAAAACCCTGAGTTAGAGAAGCACTAAGAGACATTTGACTTGGGAACTCACAGAAAGTTGTTTGTTTGTTTACTTGTTCATTTTATTAGATGTTTTCTTTATTTACATGTCATATGGTTTCTCCTTTCCCAGTTTCCCCTCCAAAAAACAAACAAACAAACAAACAAAAACAACAAGAACAAACCCCTGTTGCCTCCCCCCTCCCCATGCTTGCCACCCTACCCTCTCCCACTTATTGACCCTGGCATTCCCCTACACTGGGGCACAGAATCTTCACAGGGCCAAGGACCTCTCCTCCCATTGATGATCGACTTTGTAATTCTCTACTATACACATGCTGCCAGAACAATCAGTCCTACCATGTATAGTCCTTGGTTGGTGGTTGAGTC
>NW_022196904.1:99305533-99323732 GCF_008632895.1 Mastomys coucha | reverse complement strand
GGGACATCTGGGTTGTTTCCAGTTTCTGGCTATTATAAATAAGGCTGCTATGAACATGGTGGAGCATTGTCACAGAAAGTTTAATTGGTAATTCACCAGCACTTCACATTAAATGTTGCAGAAAGTGAAAAGTGGAATAAGTTTTCAAGTAGCACTTGTCGTGACTACTTAGTTTCCCACTGACCCCAAGGAGAGCGGCCTTCACAGAGGAAGCAGGCTCACTTGCTTGCTCAGCTCTGCATCTTTGCCATTCTTGAGGTTCCTGGACCACTGTACTTGACTAAGAAATGAATCAAATAATATTTTAACTTATGTTTTAAAAATATTTATTAATTGTAGTCTCTGTTATTTAACTTACCAAACAAAATTTCAGTAGTGACATACTAAATGAAAGCTTTTAATATTTGTTTTATGGTTTGGTTTTCTGGACATACTTATGAGATTGAAATAAAATATACTTGGTTATGAAAGTGTAATACTGAAAACATGCTGTTAGAGAGTGATCTCACAAAAACCAGCAGTTCTTGGTTAGTAAGAGAGCTTAGAAGTGGCTAGTGATAGAGTTCAGAAAGCAGAGCTTGCACGGGGAAGCTCGGCTCAAGCCCAGCACTGCCAAATAAAAGCAATAATAATTTAAAAACAGGAAAACTCTCTTCATTTCTGTTTTTTCTTAATAAGTTACAAATTTGATGTTTTTTTTTTTTAATTTTGTTTTCAACGTCCTTAGTAGGCTTTTGTGTAAGGAACAATCCCATACAATCTTTTGAAAGATTGTAGTTTTTATAGCAGATTAAAATAACTTTGCTTTCCCGATTTTACCTTTTCTGTTTTTCCTTTTCACTTTTTTGTTCTGTTTTTTGAGCGCTACAGATCGTATTTTCCCCAAAGATGTTTTTGCTAATTGATATATGTTAGCTTGTATCTATCCTCATCTGTTGTTGAATGGATGGTTTATACTTTGGTGTATTTTTTTTCATGAGTATAAATCATGGAAAAGCTAGATGTGTTTGAGAAATTAGGATTTAATCTTAACATATATGGAATGTGACTTTTTAGTTCATGGCTCATCTCAATCAGAAGCCTTATGTAATTCAGAATAAGTTTTGTCATTCAAATCCAAAGTAAGTTTAAGTAAAATTTGTAGTTGGTTTCTTCTAAATAAATAGATTTTTTTTGCCTTGGATAAAATTTTTCATTTCTTTTAAAATATTTTAAAATTTTAAATTATGTCCCCGTGTGTAAGTATGCTTAGGTATCTGCTAGTACAAGAAGATCGTGACTGTCCTGGAGCTAGGTTTACAGGTGCTTTCAGCTGATGGGCACGGGTGCTGGGAACCAGAGCTGGGTCTCCTGCAAGAGAGAGATGTTCTTGTAACTGCTAAGCCATCTTTCCAGTCTCTAGAATTTCTTTTCAATTAATTTTTAAAAAGTAATTACTGTGTGTTTATGTGGTATATGAGTGTGAGTACAAGTATGGGCCTAATGTGGTGTATGCGCTTTCTTTTGCTATTGTGGATTCTGGGGGCTGAACACACATCATCAACCTTACACAAAAGCTCTTACTTTTGCACCACTCACTCGCCCCTTGGTAGAATAATTCTACATTCTCCTCTTCTTCTTTTCTTTGTATTTTTAATTGCAAAAAGAAAACATCTGAAATAGATCTCTTTAAATTTTGTTCTTTCTTTGTATAAAATCTAATCACAATTATATCTTTCAACAGAGTTATTTCTAACGAAGCTCTGGAGTTACTGACACAAGAGAAAAGTTATTCATTCAGTATACATGGTGTGAAAGAAATAAATTCTTATTCATTATGATATTTGAAAAAAAAACCCACTGTATTGTGGTTTGAGTACTATACAGTTTTACAAAAGCCCAGGACCTGGTTATTACTTATCTTGCTTATTACTATACAGTATTGTAATAACTAGTTCTCACATCCATATTCATCAAGAAATCGTCCTCACTCTTTAAATTAAATACATGATCATTTCTCAAATGCCTTCTTCCTGGGACAGTTTTTACCCTTAATTTAGAATTTGAGTAATTTGTATTACTAAATTAGGTATTACTGAAAAATCATTTAAAATAATTTTGGATTAAAGTTAAAATAAGCTGTTAAATTTAAAACAATCATTTTTATGCTGAGATAAATTAAATTTAAAATCCTTATAAAATAATTAAAAACAATTGCACAGAAATAAAGCCAGTGTAATGTGCTTGTAAAAATCTTAATGCCTTAATAATTTGCAGTGGTGCATAGGTTGCCAGTCTTTCTTAGTGGATAGGCAGTCATCATTTAAAATAGGAATTAAGGTTAAATTTATCTGTTCACGGTTCTTATAACTAAGTTATATTTATGTATCACTTCAGGTTAAAATAAACATCTCAAGAAGCTCATCCATTTTCTTGACTTTTGTTAAATATTTTATAGGATCTGTTAGGTGTTTGAAAAATTTCTGATGGAAACAGCAAATGTAAGTGCCCAAGGCTTGGAGAGAGAATTCTGTGGTTAAGAGAGCTTGCTGCTCTTTCAGAGGTACCTGGTTTGATTTCCTGTCACTCAAAACAGCCTCAGTTTCAGGGGATCTGATGCTTTCCTCTGGCCTTTCAGTGCACCAGACACACAGCCATCCAAGCAGGCAAAGCACCCATACATATAAAGTAATACCTACATACCTACATATGTACACACACGCACATACAGTGCACACATGTACTATGTTCCTAAAGATCACTGTTGTTGCTTAGTTCTTAATATATTTAGTTCTTAATATGTTGGAAATTGGATTTTGTGATACTAAATTTTAATTCTAGGACTCGTACCATTGGCATTTTAAAGTATTATAAAACTTTGAGATCATGAAATTAAATTTTCTTAAATTTTATTGCGATCATTAATTTACCACTGTGGATTCTTTGTACATAAAACTTGAATATTGAAGTCATGGCATCTAATTAAAACTGAAGGTATGTATTTGTCCTTAATTTCTATGTAATGTAAAGGTAAGTGTTATTTAAAACAATTTCTGTTGTAATTAAAATAGCTACTGAACACAGAAATGATGAACTGCGTAAAGTTGATGAAGTTATGTTCACTGATAATATAGTCACTGTCAGTATTTCTCCTTTAGTGTCTAGTAAGTGACACCTTAGAGTGGTGGAAGACTGAAGATCTGTAGGATTTCCTCTTTGCCAGTGTATTTTTAAGTAGAGAGATGTTTTATTTGTCCTCATATTTATAAAACACATCTGGAAGAATAAAATCACATCTGGTTCATGGATTTCCTCCATGGAGATGTTCCAAATTCAGTGTCAAGATTAGAGCTTATACTCATGGGTTTGCAGAATCTTCTATGGAATTTGAAGTATTTTGTTTGGAAGTAGTTGGGGGAAACAATTGATTCAGATGTTTTTGTTGAGTTCTAATTTTAGATGTATTTCTCCCTCATTAAAATTAAAAACACTTTGTGCTTTATAGTGTAATCAAGGCACATTCATAGTATAAACACTGTTTATATTTGACAAGCTGTTTTAGATGACAATTCTCAACCTAGTTTTATGACAGAGAGATAAATTAAATTGTTAAACTTACCAGGATGTGATCATTGGTAACCATAAACACTATCAGAGCTTTGTTTTTCATGCATAGTGTGTAGACTCAGTTATTCTGTCGTACTTCCTTGATGCCATTCCAAAGCAGCAACAGTCACTTTTTAGTTGCTGTGTTCTGAGTGTCTTCCCAAATGACATGTATAATTTGAATTCTCAGAATATGATGATTGCACAGAATGTTTTAGTCTCTTACAATGGCTGACAAACATCTTTGTGCCTGAATGGAATCAGTCCCTGGAGTAGCATAAAGTAGAAACATTTATGGGTTCAATCCAAGAAGCATGCAAACTAAAAATAATATTGTCAAACTTTTATGAATTATTTGTCTTATGCATTGAGATTGCCAAATCCAGCTGGTAGTCATGGGAGTTAAACTTGATACACTGGAACAAATGGGTGTTGCTTAGTAATCTCCTCATCAAAGATGCTTGATCTTTCTCAAAGATTGCTTTTTGATCCTTTAAAGTGATATATTTTTAATATGAAATAATACCATAAAGTTTATTAATAGATAAATTACATTTATTTCCTTTACTATGTTTAACTTAGCTTTCAATGGAATAGGAGACATGCATTTTTCATATGTGTTTAATTTAGCAGTTTCTAACAATACAGCAGGAATTTTTGTGTTTGAGCAGATTTTCCAGTGCATTACTAAATCTTAATTATTAAGAGTCTGGAAAGAGGCAGTGAGACCTGTGAGAGTTTTGTGTGAGTTCATACTTCTTTCCCCTTTCTTTTTCCTTCCCTCATAGTAATTATGAGGTAAATTTTTGTCTTGGCAAATGAGAATGAAAGTGGATACACTAAGTTCCTTAGTCCTGTGTATGCTAGTTTTAAACTCTGATTTGGTGTTCCCTTTTTAAAGTTTTCTATTTGCTTTGGCAACTTTCCTGGATGTTCTGTCACTTCTTGGTTTTGCTTAGCCAACCTTCCCTGTCTACAGACATTACTTGGTAGTTAGCATAGGGAGTTGTGTGAGTTGGGGCTTCTGGGGTTCACTGACTGTACAAACATTCACTAAGAATCCATGTAGGCCACTTGGGGGACAAATATTAAGCTTTTTGATTTACATTGCCTTCCTTTTTGGGGTAGCCACTGTCAGTCTGTCATTCATTGAACTTATAACTATATTGTTCTCTTGTTTCTCTACTCCAACCTTTTTTGGTAGGGAGGGATATTGCTTTGTACCCCAGGCTATCATCCTGAGATTCATGATCCTACTAACTCAGTGTCCTGAGTGCTGGGGTCATAAATTCCTCAATTTCTAAGTGTTTTTTAAAAAAAAAAGTTTTGTCTTTGTTATTTTTGTTTTTTGTTTGTTTGGTTTAGTTTGCTTTGGTTTGGTTTTGAGTTTAAATTGCTTGCTTAGTGTTACTATCACTCATTGTTGCATTTTGAAATTCCAGTATGAGAAATGATGGTGTTCGCATTGCAAAGTATGCACTTTAGTAACTTTTGAAGAGTGTATTTCGTTCCATTTTGTTTTTGAGATAGGGTCTCTCTTCATAGCTCTAGCTGTCCTGAAACTCACTATGTAGACCAAACTGGTCTCAAACTCACAGAGATCCACCTCTGCTTCACAAGTGCTGGGAATTAAAGGTACTCAAGTTGCTTTAGCAACTTTTAATGTGTTTATATCCAGGAAGCTGTTACTATAATCATGATAATGGACCAAACATTTTCTCATGCCCTTCTATAATCCTTTCTTCTAATCACTTTCTCACCCTGATGATCACCAATAACTCTGATGTATCTACCCAGAACCTTAACAGGGGCCATATTTGGAAAAGAGAGTGTGCAAATGTCATTAAGTATAGACACAGGTAAGCCTTGATTAGCATATGTTTTTATCAGTGTTCTATGCTGTGAAAAGACACCATGACCAAGTCAGCATTTAATTGAGAGTTTGATTACAATTTCAGAGGTTGGTCCATTACCATTCTGACAAGGAGCATGGTGGCAGGCAGGCAGGCAGGGTGTTTGAGAAGTAGCTGAGAGCTTTACATCCTGGTCCACAGGTAGGGTGAGGTGGCGGAGTAGGTAGCAGGAAGACCCTCACTGGGCCTGGCATGGGCTTCTGAAGCTTCAAAGCCCACCCCTATTGACATACTTTCTTCTAAAAGGCTACATCTACTAATCTTTCTAATTCTTTCAGAAAGGTTCTACTCCCTGGTAACTAAGCATGCCAAGTATATGAGCCCATGGGGGGAGGGGAGGACATTCTCCTTCAAACCACCAGCAAGAGACTTAAATGCAGTTAAAAATATCTTTTTAGAGATAGAAATCCTAGGAAAGAAATCAGAAACCATAGATGCAAGCATCGCCAACAGAATACAAGAGATAGAAGAGAGAATCTCAGGGGCAGAAGATACCATAGAAAACATTGATGCAACAGTCAAAAAAAAAATGCAAAATGCAAAAAGTTCCTAACCCAAAACATCCAGGAAATCCAGGACACAATGAGAAGACCAAACCTAAGGATAATAGGTATAGAAGAGAGTGAAGACCTCCAACTTAAAGGGCCAGTAAATATCTTCAACAAAATTATAGAAGAAAACTTCCCTAACCTAAAGAAAGAGATGCTCATGAACATACAAGAAGCCTATAGAACTCCAAGTAGACTGGACCAGAAAAGAAATTACTCCCACCACATAATAGTCAAAACATCAAATGCACAAAACAAACAAACAAAAAAAGAATATTAAAAACAGTGAGGGAAAAAGGTCAAGTGACATATAAAGGCAGACCTATCAGAATTACACCAGACTTCTCGCCAGAGACTATGAAAACCTGGGTTGATGTCATACACACCCTAAGAGAACACAAATGCTAGCCCAGGCTACTATACCCAGCAAAACTCTCAATTACCATAGATGGAGAAACCAAAGTATTCCATGACAAAACCAAGTTTACACAAAATATTTCTACAAATCCAACCCTTCAGAGGGTAATAAATAGAAAACTACAACACAAGGAGGGAAACTACATCCTAGGAAAAAAACAAAAAAGTAATCTTCCAACAAAACTAAAAGAAGATAGCTACATGAACAGAATTCCAACTCTAACAACAAAAATAACAGGAAGCAACAATTACCTTTCCTTAATATCTATTAATATCAATTGACTCAATTCCCCAATAAAAAGATATAGACTATCAGACTGGGTACGTAAACAGGATCCGACATTTTGTTGCATACAGGAAACCTACCTCAGTGACAAAGACAGACACTACCTCAGAATAAAAGGCTGGAAAACAGTTTTCCAAGCCAATGGTCCCAAGAAGAAGGCTGGAGTAGCCATTCTAATGTCTAATAAAATGGACTTTCACCCTAAAGTGATCAGAAAAGATAAGGAGGGACACTTCATACTTATCAAAATTATGATCTACCAAGATGAACTCTCAATTTTGAACCTCTATGCTCCAAATGTAAGAGCATCTATATTCATAAAAGAAACTTTACTAAAGCTCAAAGTACACATTGTACCGCATACAATAGTAGTGAGAGATTTCAACACCTCAGTCTCTGCAATGGACAGATCATGGAAACAGAAACTAAACAAAGACACAGTGAGACTAACAGAAGTCATGAAACAGATGGATTTAATAGATATCTATAGAACTTTTTATCCTAAAACAAAAGGATATACCTTCTTCTCAGCACCTCATGGTACCTTCTCCAAAACTGACCATATAATTGGTCACAAATAAGGCTTCAACAGATACAAGAAGATAGAAATAATTCCTTGCATCCTATCAGATCACCATGGACTAAGGCTGCTCCTCAATAACAACATAAACAACAGAATGCCCACATACACATGGAAGCTTAACAACACTCAACTCAGTGATAACTTGGTCAAGGAAGAAATAAAGAAATTAAAGACTTTCTAGAGTTTAATGAAAATGAAGCCATAACATACCCAAACTTATGGGACACAATGGAAGCAGCCCTAAGAGGAAAACTAATAGCTTTAAGTGCCTCCAAAAAGAAACTGGAGAGAACATACACCAGCAATTTGACAGCAGATCTGAAATCTCCAGAACAAAAAGAAGCAAATTCACCCAAGAGGAGTAGAAGGCAGGGAATAATTAAAACTCAGGGCTAAAATAACCAAATAGAAACAAAAAGAACTATACAAAGAATCAACCAAACCAGGAGCTGGTTCTTTGAGAAAATCAACAAAATAGATAAAACCTTAGCCAGACTAACTGGAGGGCACAGAGACAGTATCCTAATTAACAAGATCAGAAATGAAAAGGGAGCTATAACAACAGACACTAAGGAAATCCAAAAAAAATCATGAGATCCTACTACAAAAGCCTAAACTAAACAAAACTGGAAAACCTGGATGAAATGGGCAATTTTCTAGACAGATACCAGGTACCAAAGTTAAATCAAGATGAAATCAACGATTTAAACAGTCCCATATCTGATAGAGACAGTCATTAATAGTCTCCCAACCAAAAAAAGCCCAGGACCAAATGGGTCTAGTGCAGAGTTTTATCAGACATTCAAAGAAGACCTAATACCAATACTCCTCAAACTATTCCACAAAATAGAAACAGAAGGTACTCTACCCAATTCGTTCTATGAAGCCACAATTACTCTGATACCTAAACCACACAAAGATCTAACAAAGAAAACTTCAGACCAATTTCGCTTATGAATATCGATGCAATAATACTTAATAAAATTCTTGCAAACCGAATCCAAGAACACATCAAAGTGATCATCGGCTGAGCAGTGGTGGCACATGCCTTTAATCCCAGCACTTGGGAGGCAGAGGGCGGATTTCTGAGTTCAAGGCTAGCCTGAACTCAGAGTGAGTTCCAGGACACTACACAGAGAAACCTTGTTTCAAAAAACCAAAAGAGCCGGGCGGTGGTGGCGCACGCCTTTAATCCCAGCACTTGGGAGGCAGAGGCAGGCGGATTTCTGAGTTCGAGGCCAGCCTGGTCTACAGAGCGAGTTCCAGGACAGCCAAGGCTACACAGAGAAACCCTGTCTCGAAAAACCAAAAAAAAAAAAAAAAACCAAAAGAAAAAAAAAAGATAATCCATTGTGATCAAGTGGGCTTCATCCCAGTGATGGTTCAGTATATAGAAATCCATCAATGTAATTCACTATATAAACAAACTCAAAGAAAAAACCATATGATCATCTCATTAGATGCTGAGAAAGCATTTGACAAAATCCAACATCCCTTCATGATAAAAGTCTTGGAAAGATCAGGAATTCAAGGCCCATACTTAAACATAGTAAAAGCAATATACAGCAAACCAGTAGCCAACATCAAACTAAATGGAGAGAAACTTGAAGCAATCCTACTAAAGTCATGGACTAGACAAGGCTGCCCACTCTCTCTCTACCTGTTCAATATTGTACTTGAAGTCCTAGCCAGAGCAATTAGACAACAAAAGGAGACCAAAGGGATATGAATTGGAAAGGAAGAAGTCAAATTATCACTGTTTGCTGGTGATATGATAGTATACTTAAGTGACCCAAAAAATTCCACCAGAGAGCTCTTAAACCTGATAAACAACTTCAGCAAAGTGGCTGGAAATAAAATTAACTCAAAGAAGTCAGTGGCCTTCTTCTACACAAAGGATAAACAGGCCAAGAAAGAAATAAGGGAAACAACACCCTTCACAATAGTCACAAATAATATAAAATACCTTGGTGTGATTCTAACTAAGTGAGTAAAGTTTGACAAGAACTTCAAGTCTCTGAAGAAGGAAATTGAAGAAGATCTCAAAAGATGGAAAGCTCTCCCATGCTTGTGGATTGGCAGGATTAATATAGTAAAAATGGCCATCTTGCCGAAAGCAATCTACAGATTCATGCAGTCCCCATTAAAATTCCAACTCAATTCTTCACAGACTTAGAAAGAGCAATTTGCAGATTCATCTGGAATAACAAAAAACCAAGGATAGCCAAAACTATTCTCAACAATAAAGAAACCTCTGGTGGAATCACCATCCCAGACCTTAAGCTGTACTAACAGATCAATTGTGGTAAAAACTGCATGGTATTGGTACAGTGACAGGCAGGTAGATCAATGGAATAGAAGTGAAGACCCAGAAATGAACCCACTCACATATGGCCACTTGATCTTTGACAAAGGAGCTGAAACCATCCTGTGGAAAAAAGAAAGCATCTTCAATAAATGGTGCAGGCTCAATTGGGGGTTAGCATGTAGAAGAATGCAAATCGATCCATTCCTACCTCCTTGTACAAAGCTTAAATCCGAGTAGATCAAGGACCTCCACATAAAACCAGATACACTGAAACTAATAGAAAAGAAAGTGGGGAAGAGCCTGGAGCACATAGGCACAGGGGAAAATTTCCTGAACAGAACACCAATAGCTCATGCTCTTAAGATCAGGAATTGACAAATGGGACCTCATAAAATTGCAAAGCTTCTGTAAGGCAAAAGACACTGTCAATAGGACAAAATGGCAACCAACAAATTGGGAAAAGATCTTTACCAATCCTTTATCTGAAAGAGGGCTAATATCCAATATATACAAAGAAGTCAAGAAGTTAGACTCCAGAGAATCAAATAACCCTATTAAAAAATGGGTACAGAGCTAAACAAAGAATTCTCAACTGACGAATACCGAATGGCTAAGAAGCACCTAAAGAAATGTAAAATATCCTTAGTCATCAGGGAAATGCAAATCAAAACAACCCTGAGATTCCACTTCACACCAGTCAGAATGGCTAGGATAAAAAACTCAGGTGACAGCAGATGCTGGAGAGGTTGTGGAGAAAGAGGAACACTCCTTCATTGCTGGTGGGATTGCAAGCTGGTACAACCACTCTAGAAATCAGTTTGGTGGTTCCTCCAGAAATTGGACATAGTACTACCAAAGGACCCAGCTATACCACTCCTGGGCATATACCCAGAAGATGCTCCAACATGTAATAAGAACACATGCTCCAGTATGTTCATAGCAGCCTTATTTATAATAGCCAGAAACTGGAGACAACCCAGATGTCCCTCAACATAGGACTGGATACAGAAAATGTAGTACATCTACACAATGGAGTACTACTCAGCTATTAAAAACAATGAATTTATGAAATTATTAGGGAAATGGATGGATCTGGAGAATATCATCCTGAGTGAGGTAACCCAATCACAAAAGAACACACATGGTATGCATTCTCTGATAATTGGATATTAGCCCAGAAGATTGGAATACACTAAGTACAATCCACAAACTACAAGAAACTCAAGAAGAAGAAAGACCAAAATGGGAATACTTCGATCCTTCTTAGAAGGGGGAACAAAATACCCATGGAAGGAGTTGGAGAGACTAACTATGGAGCAGAGACTGAAGGAAGGACAATCCAGAGACTGCTCCACCTGGGAATCCTTCCCATATTCAATCATCAAATCCAGACACTATTGTGGATGCCAGCAAGTGCTGGCTGACAGGAGCCTGATTTTGCTGTCTCCTGAGAGGCTCTTACAGTACCTGACTAATACAGAAGTAGAGGCTCACAGACATCCATTGGACTGAGTACAGGGTCCCCAATGAAGGAGCTAGAGAAAGGACCCAAGGAGCTGAAGGGCTTGCAGCCCCTTAGGATGAACAACAATATGAACTAACTAGTACCCTCAGAGCTCCCAGGGACTAAACCATGAACTAAAGAGTACAAATGGGGGATCTCATGGCTTCAGCAGGGTATGTATAGCAGAGGATGGCCAAGTTGGTCATCAGTGGGAGGAGAGGCCCTTGGCCCTGTGGAGGTTCTATGCCCCAGGGCAGGGGAATGCCAGGGCCAGTAAGCAGGAGATGGTGGTGTGGTGAGCAGGGGGAGGGGGAAGGAGGTTTGTTTTAGGTTTTGGTTTTGGTTTTTCTTTTCTTTTCTTTTCTTTTCTTTTCTTTTCTTTTTTTTTTTTCATTTTTTGGCGGGGAGCCTGGGAAAGGCTATATTGTATGACATATAAATAAAGAAAATATCTAATAAAAAATATCTTTTGAAGAGAAGAGGTAATGAGATTGATGGAGGTAGAGATTAAAGTGATACATCACAAGTCAGAAAATTTCAAGAATTAGTGGTAACCATACAAGTGAGTGGCAGAAAGTCTTCAGAATCAAGCATGCCAGCAACCTGGTTTTGGACTTGGGCCATTAGAACAATAATAGAATAAATTTCTATTGTGGCAAACACTGAGTTTGTGTAAATCGTCACAATAGCCTTATGAGCTAATACAAGATCAGTTTGTAGCCAGGTGTGATTAGTACACACCTTTAATCCCAACACCTAGAAATCATAGGGCAAATATCTCTGAATTTCAGGCTAACTTGGTTTGCAGAGAGCTCCATGCCATTCAGGACTACACAATGAGACCCTGTCTCAAAACACTTTTTTTTTTTTTTTAATTTTTTATATTTGGGCCAGTAGGATATTTTAGCAGGACTTCTGCTGCCAATCATGATGTTTTCTTGATTCTACGTATGTGGTAGAACGAGAGAAACAACTTCAAAAGTTTTTCTCTGACCTATACATATGCAATATGGAATGTTAGCCTACATACGTATCCTAAGTAAATAAATAAATAAGTAAATAAATGTAATGAAAAAGCTTGAAGGCTAGGTTGCTGACTTAACAGTTAAGAGCTCTTCCAAAGGACCTGAGTTCAGTTCCCACTTCCCAGATTGTAGCTTACAGCTGTTTGTAACTCTAGTTCCAGGAAACCAGTGCTGTCTCTGGCTTTGTCCTGTGCCTGGCATACATGTGGTACACAAACATACATGCAGGTATTCAAATGTATACATAAAATAAAAATAAATTAAAAAATGTAAAAGCTAATGTTATTGTAAGTATTCTACAACTCTTTTTGTTTTCTGCTAAGGACTAATAAATATTAAAAACAATTAGTTAAAAAAAATCAGTAACTCCAGTTTATTTTATATATAATTTAAATAAAAGACTAGGTAGGGACCAGAAAGGTAATTCATTAAATACATTTGCTTGCTATATAAGCTTGCTGATTTGAGTTTGATCCCTGAAACTCATGTAAAGCGGACAGAGCCAACTCTATATAGAGTTGTCCTCTGATTTCCACTCATGTGAGTTAGCATGTGCGTGATTCCCCCGTAATATACCCACACAGACACACAATAATAATTTTTAAAGGCTAAAGTATTAAAATTAATTATTTGTACTTTGGGCATGTAGCCTTTAAGGATTAATTTTATGATATCAATAGCCAAAAGAATTGGAACAGAAGTCTAAAAGAGTAGAGACTTTGTTTGTGATTTAGGTTAAGCTTGGAACAGAAGTCTAAAAGAGTAGAGACTTTGTATGTGATTTAGGTTAAGCTTGTATAAATTAGAATTAGAATATAAGTGTTTAGTGCTGTTGTAATGTCTACAATAAACAATTTTAAGAAAAAAAACTACTGGTAAGAAAAAGAGCTGTATAAAAGTAATTATTGTTGAGATTGCAGAGACAACTCAGTTGTGAAAGTGTTCACTATACAAACAACATGACCAGAATTTGGATCTTCTGATCCACACAAGTGCCAGTCGGTATAGGCAGTCTGCCTCTAGTCCTGCTTTATAGCAGGTGGAAGTCGGAATCCCATGGTGTACTGGCTAGTGAGGTCAGTCATTTAGAGAATCTCTGGGTTTAGTTGTGAAACCTTGCCTTGAAAGAGGAGAAATGAAGGAAGGCTTCCACCATCAAGCTTGGACTCATGCACCCCACATTCAAAGGAAGACTGGAGAAAGAATGGTTGCACTTTGAAGATGATGGTATATCCTATGAAATAGTTCTTGAAGAATAATTTAAAGATGAGGGTCGAATATACTAGAATTTGGTCAAGTTAATAAAGATCCCTGATTCTTGGTTTCTTCACCAGATGAATTTGTGAGAAGGATATCCTACTTATTTGTGGTTTCTATTTAAATAAATTTGTAGTTGACTAGAGTATAATATCATTTCACTGCATGGTTTTAACTGTTGAATCCAGAGCCACGTTGAGTCACTATACTAGCTTATTTATGCTGAGTAATAACAGACTAAGCAGTTTATAAAAAATATTTATCTTCTCACAAACCAGACATCTGCAAAATTCTGTCTGTCAAGGTACCGAAAGTATGCTGTGTGTTGAAGGCATGAACTTAATTTTCAAGATGGTACTTGGTACAGTATCTTTTAAAGGGGATGCACGCTATGTCCTCACCTAGTGGAAGGGTCAAAGGGTAAAACTTGCTTCCTCTAGACCTTTTATAGAGTTTTCTAATTGCATTCATGATTAAACTTTTCCGTCCTACTTTTAGCACTCCTTAAAGATTCCACTTGCTAGTGCTATTACTAGTGATTAAAGTTTAGCACATAAATTTTGGGGGTATCATCACAGTTAACGTAGTAGGGTCTGGAGAGAGCAGAAATGACCAAATGCTGCATATGCGCTGGTCTGTTTCTTCTTTTTTCTTCCTCAAAGCATCTTTATACTAGATATCCAGTTTTCCCTCCAGTGTTAGGTAATACTTCCTATATTCCTGTCAGAATTTGTTTAGTTCTTTATAAAATAGTTTTCTTAGGTGTATGAGATGGTGAAGTTGGTACAAGCACTTGAAGTTCAAACCTTGATGACCTGAGTTTGATCTGTGGATCTCATGGTGTTAGGGAAAATAGCTGGTGTCCTTAGACATCCTCTGATCTCCACATGGGCATGCCCAAGCTCCCCCCTTGGCCATAATGGTAATAATTGCTATTATAAATATAATAACCTTTTTAGAAAGTTTAGAATAATGACTAGGTGACTCAGAAGCTCAGCATTCCTGCGGATGGTCCACTGTGGAGCTGCCTGCCGTCTGAGCAGGAAGGCAGGACTTTTCATGACTTGCCCTGTGTGTGCTGCTGAGCATGCTTTGTTCTCAGCCTTCAACAGTTCCATCTTGTTTGACTTTCTTCACAAGGCTTGTGAGAAACAATGTAATAATAGTATTTTTCAAATGACTTATGGGATACATAACCAGTGATTTAGATTTAAATAACTGACTCTTGATAAAGTAATAGATATAACTAAGAGGTTTTTGCTTATTTCATTGTTTTTTCTTTCTTTCTTTTTTTTTTGAAAATCAGAACCTTGACTTATAAGAACAATGTAGTTCAACAACTGAACATATATATTTCTATCAAAAGAAGAAAAATTCAGACTCACTTGAAGTTTTTATTAAGTTATAGTTTTAATCTTAAGCCTTTGCTGATATGTAAAATTTGGTGATAAATTAGCTGTTAATTAGAAAAATGTAATTTATTTGGATGAAAAATATTAGCATTTATTTTAAATACTTAAATTAACATGGAAATTATCTTCATTATTGAATCAGTATGGCATAGTTTATAATTCCTGGTTCAGTTTACTTTAGAAATAGTTCACTATTTAAAATAATTTAAGCAGTGGTAGGTTAAAGTAAAGATAATACTTAGTTGTTGAGGTGCTTGCCTCTGGTCTTAGCCTGATACTTTACTTCTCAGATTTCACATTTTTTTTTTTTTTAAACTGGGGACATTTTGTTCCACTGTGTAGTGCTGTTCTTTAAGCCTAGAATCAGATAACAGTAAGTAGATTTTCAGTCTTTGTGACTGTTGATATCATTCCTTCGGATAAGAATTTGTATCTTTTAAAGGCTCCGTGCAACTGTTTTTTTTTTTTTAACTTTAAAAAAATGTTTTTGCTATGGAATATGACTCATCAAGTATAGAATGTGCTTTGATTTTCTTACTCTGTGCCATTTGATTGGATGTAACAGCTATTGATTTTTTTTTTTTTTGGTAGCAAATTTGTGATACTCCTTTTATTTGAGGTACAAATGTTTAGTCCTATTGTTGTTTGCTGAAAATGGCAAGTTAGGTGTTGATGACCTTTCTTAAAAAATTAAAGTACTTCTTTGTTTATTTCATGATGTCTCATATTCACACTTAGCATCTGATCATATTTTAGGACTGGCATAGACTAAATTATGTTACTTTCTTTCATTTTTAATATTTCTCAACCTTTAAATGCATACAGTAACTTAAAGAAGATGCATTTATGCCATTAAAAAACTAACCTTGTTGATGATGCTGTTACCCCACACACGAGTTCCTTTCCTCACCTCTGAAGAATCATGTGATAATGATGTCAGTAACCATATGAATTTTAGGTATACAAAAACTGATAGATGAAGTCAGTGCCTAGAGACTTATAAATAGCTCTCATAGGTTCAGTTGCAATTAGGTTCAATTGTTTAAAGTACATAGCTGTGTATTGAAAATGATTTCTAAGTACAATGATACATGTCACATCTAGTTTTCAATAAGAAGTTAAAATATTTACAAAAATTTTAAGACTTTTGTTACATGTCATGTGGAGTGAAGAGGACAACTTATATATTGGTTTTCCTATCATGTGAGTTGCCTTTACCCAATGAACCATCTGACTGATGGTTACAAGAATCCTTTGAAGAAATGCTAAGGAGTACTTTTAAGCATAGCTTAGACACTCTTTTTGTAGTTGTTGTTTTTCCAGATAGGGTTTCTTTGTGTAGCCGTGGCTGTCCTAGAACTCTCTATATAGGTGAGGCTAGGTACACTCTGAGGTCTACCTGCCTCAGCCTCTTGAGTGCTGGGATTAAAGGTGCACACCACTACTGCCTGGCTAGAGACTCTTACTTATGCTTTCTAGTGCTTTTTAATTTTTATGCTATGTAATCTAACTGAAATAAGAGTTTTCTTAGTTTGTGTATATATTCAGTACTGCATGTAATTTGAAACTTGTATACAACAATAATATTAGTATTTTTTCTCCCATGGTTTATCAAGATTTCACAATATTATAAAATAACACATTAAACATGGTGGCACAGACCTCTGATTTAGCACCTGCAAGGCTAAGGATGGAGAAATGCCAATTTGAGAACAACCATGGCTATATATGGAGACCCTATTCCCAAAAGAAATCCCCCAAAGTCACCCAATTATACCATTTTAGTTTTAAGGAAGATTTAATAGTACTTTCAAATAAAGCTTGAACCTAACAGATATTCATCAAACATTTTTTTCAAACACATACACACACACAAATATTTTCTTCTCAGTAGCTCATGGAATTTTCTCCAAAATTGACCACATACTCAAATACACAGCAAGTCTCAACAGATATAAAACAATTGAAATAACACCTTGCATTCTCTCCACCACTTATTAAAACTAGATATCTCCAACTATAGAAAACTTACAAATCAAACTCACTACCTGACACTGTTTGGGTGTCAGAGAACCTGAGACTGGATAGCTTAGGGACCAAGGGGAAAACCAAATGTTTCTGTCCTTTAAAAAAAGGTGTAGTGATAAAAGGACTCCTAATGACGTTCTGTTGTACTCTTAGATCAGAGTCTTGTTTGGTCATTATCAAGGAAGCTTCCTCCTGCAGCAGGTGGGAATAAATAGAGACCCATAGTCAGACAGTATGCAGAGAATGAGAGACTTTGGACGCTTAGTCCTAAATGGGATGTCTCCTTCAAATTCTTCCTCTCAGGGTTCAGGGAACTCTTTAGATGAGTAGGCAGAAAAAGTATTAGAGCCCAGAGAGTATAGAGAACACCAAGAAAACAAGTCAGTCCAAATCAACAGGACAAATGCACGATCACCTCATAGAGACTGGGCACACAGATGAGGTCACAGAGCTGAAAGGAGAAGTAGACACACTTCTCTATCTCTAAGTCAGAAGCTATTTCCAATCCATAGCCCCTTGCAAATGAATATTTAGTTTTCTCCAAGTGAGAGGCATAGGAGAAACAAACTACTCTGAGAACTCTTAAGAGTTGGCCTCATGCCCAGCAGCAGACAGCCAACAGAAAATGAACTCAGTGGCATCTTTGAAGGTTCTTTATCTCATAATGCCATGACAGGGCTCCCCCACCCCTTTTTAGATTTTTTTTTTTAACACTACAGGTTCCTTGCATATATATATTATGGCTTACAATTTTGTGTTTTTATGGGATTTTTAAGTGTGCAAATGAGTATGTTTTTGTGTCTACATCTGATTCTTGTGCCTTTTCTTCAGTTCTTTCTTTTTGTTTTGTCCTATTCTGATTATATTTTATTTGATTTCATTATTATCCCTTAGATACCTGTTTGCTTTTTTAAGGAAAGACAGAATGGGTGTATCAGGATGGGAGGAGAGGTGCGGAAGAACTGAGAGGAGTAGAGGAAGAGGAAACTGTAAACAGAATATATTGTAGGGAAAAGTAGAGACTAACTATGGAGCAGAGACTAAAGGAAGGACAATTCAAAGACTGCTCCACCTGGGAATCCTTCCCATAATCAGTCATCAAATCTAGACACTATTGTGGATGCCAACAAGTGCTGGCTGACAGGAGCCTGATACATCTATCTCCTGAGAGGTTCTGACATTACCTGACTAATACAGAAGTAGAGGCTCACAGCCATCCATTGGATTGAGCAATGAAGGAGCTAGAGAAAAGACCCAAGGAGCTAAAGGGTTTATAGCCCCTTAGGACAAACAACAATATGAACTAACTAGTACCCTCAGAGCTCCCAGGGAC
>NW_022196904.1:99298388-99305146 GCF_008632895.1 Mastomys coucha | reverse complement strand
TTTTTTATTTTTTCTTTTTTTTTGGAGGGGAACCTGGGAAAGGAGATATTTTAAATAAAGAGAACAGCTAATAAAAAAACATAAACATGTATCTCTTAAACCTTTTTTTCTGATTAAAAATACTAAAACTGTTACTGTTTTGAAACACTTTGATGAGAGAACAGATGCAATTACATATCCACTGGTATTGACTTTAGGTATACAATAGTGAGGCTGGAGAGAGCTCAGTGGCTAAGAGTTCCCAGTGTGTATCAGACAGCTTGTCAAAGCCTGTAACTCCAGCTCAGGGGTCCGGTGCTCCCTTCTAGCTCCCACAGCCATCAGCACGTACGGCATACCCTCTTACAAGACATAAATACACGTAAATAAAAGTTAAAATAAGTTTAGTATCTTAATTCCTCTTTTTACTTTACACCATGCTTTTATTACTTAATTATCAATACTTTACAAACAATTTTTGCACTCCCAGTTTATAAACATTTGAGCTCCTTTCATTTATAAAGTCCTTGGGAGTGTAGATGTTTCCACTTGCATTTTCCTTGGTGCTAAGGTTGCCTTAACAATTTTGCTTAAGTGTAAATTACTATGTTTTCTATATAAGGATTATTAAAAGTTAAATCTTGTTTTAAAATTTTTGGGCCGGGCGGTCGTGGCGCACGCCTTTAATCTCGGCGCTTGGGAAGCAGAGGCAGGCAGATTTCTGAGTTCGAGGCCAGCCTGGTCTACAAAGTGAATTCCAGGACAGCCAGAGGTATACAGAGAAACCCTGTCTCGAAAAAAAACCAAAAAAATTTTTTTGTTTGTTTGTTTGACTTGTTTATGTTTGTGTGCACACGAGAGTGTAGATCAGAGGACAGCTGGTTGAAGTTAGTTTTCTCCTTCTACCTTGTGAGTTGTGGATTAAATTTGCTCATTTACTGGCTGAGCATCTCACCAGCCATTCCAATACTATTTTTTTTAAAAGCATCTGGTTCTTTCATTAAGGAGCTCACAGTTGTTGGAGGAGCAAGGCTGTTTGTAGGAAATTGTATTCATATTATGGCTTATAGTGTTATAGAGACTAAAATAGATGGGAAGAATTCATGAAAAAGGAAATGGTTACCAAGCAAAGGAGGGCACTTCTTGAAATCTGTTGGCAAGTGTATAGAAAAGTTTACATTATGTTTTTTTTTTTTTTTTTTAGTAAGTTTATTCTTTTATACCTTTTTTTGGACTCCGGGGATCAAAGTCAGGTGATCAAACTTGTGAAGCTGGCATTGTTATCCTTGGAGCCATCCATCCCTACAGCACCAAGTCCGACATTCAAATGTAGGGCAATGCAAGTGGGAACAGCTACACTCCAATGACTTTACAAGAAAGGAACTCAAAGATTTGTAAACTGGGAGTTCAAAAATTGTTAAAAAGTATTGATAATTAAGTAAAAAAAGCAGGATGGTTTAAGATAAAAAGAAGAATGTATGAGCATTAAAGGCACGAGAGAGAATAATGAAGGGGAAAATCAAGAAATACAAAATGGCCATTAAACAAGACAAAGAAGAAAAGAAAAAGAAAACCAAACAGCAAAGGTCTTTAGTTAATACTTTCTCCTGACCAAGGGAGACAGGCACTTGTCTTTGTTTCCCACAGCCTCAGGTTTGCCCTGAGCCTAATTGCTGTGGTGGTAAGGCGATTCTTGACACTTCTCTGCTCCTAATTAAGTAGGCTGGAAAGATCTGTTTGCAGACTCTGCCATGTGCTACTGTGCTGGCTACTAACTCGAGTTCCTGTCTGTGTTTTCCTGTATGAGGCCTCCCAACATGAGGAGACTGGCTGCACTTAGACTTGTCTGGCTGAACCTGAGGACCCTCCAGTTAGGCATCCCCTCGCACCAGATGTGCTCTGCCATGTGGGCATGGGAAATTCCTAAGGGATGGGTGCATTTCCACCAAATCCCTCCAGCTCTATGAGAGAGTAAAAGCATTCAGACCAAAGCAGTCTGGTCTGGTGGGTACTGGCCTCATTGCTCTCTGTCCCTGTATATGCTATTTCCAGAATTCAGGCTTAAGCTACCCCTATGTAAACACCTTCTGGATCCTTCTGCAATTTGGCATGTACTTGCCTTACCGTAGTAAGTGAATATGAATCCCAGTTAGCCAGTTTACTGAGTCCATAATGATCTCAGGGTTGAGAGAAAGGGAAGGAGATCTTTGGAGTTTTGAGATCTAAAGATGCAAGACATCCTCCTCACTTTTATTGAAAGTAGTTTTTTTTTCTCTTGTAATATATTTTAATTATGGTTCTCCTCCCTCCACTCCTCCCAGTTCTTCTCCATCTCCCTCCCATCTGCATTCACTGCCTTTCTATATTTCATTAGAAAAGAAACAGACTTCTAAGGGATAATAATAAAATATAACAAAGTAAAATATAACAAGATAAAAATACATCAGAATTGTACAAAACAAACAAACAGCAGAAAAACAGCCCAAGAAAAGGCCCAAGAGACCCACTCATTTGTATCCTCAGGAATCCCATAAAAATACTAAACTGGAAGCCATAATATGTATACAAAGGACATGGTGCAGACTGGCACAGGGACTGTAGTACAACTTGAAATCAGGGATTGTGATACCTCCAGCAGTTTTTTATTCTTTAGGTATGTTTTAGCTATGCTAGTTTGTATATGTGTGTGAGTGTGTATGTGTGTGCATGTGCTTGTTTCCGTATAAAGCTGAAAATTGTCCTTTCAAGATCTGTGGAGAATTGTGTTAAAATTTTGATGAGATTGCTTTGAATCTGTAGATTGCTTTTGGTAAGATGTCCCTTTTACTATATTTATCCTACCCATTTGTACTGGCTGGTTTTGTGTGTCAACTTGACACAGGCTAGAGTTACCACAGAGAAGGGAGAAAGCAAACTGAGCAAGGCAGAGGAAGCAAGCCAGTAAGTAACATCCCTTCATGGCCTCTGCATCAGCTCCTGCTTCCTGGCCTGTTGAGTTCCAGTCCTGACTTTCTTTGGAAATGAACAGCAATGTGGAAGTAAGCTGAATAAACCCTTTCCTCCCCAACTTGCTTCTTGGTCATGATGTTTTGTGCAGGAATAGAAACTCTTGACTAAGATACCATCCATGAACATGGGAGATCTTTCCATCTTCTGATATTGTCGTCAATTTCTTTCTTCAGTGTCATAAAGTTTTTATCATAAAGTCTTCCACTTGCTTGGTTAGAGTTACTCTAAGATACTTTATTATGGAAGGTGTTGTTTCCCTGGTTTCTTTCTCTTTTGATCTGTCACTTGTATAAAGGAGGGCCACTGGCTTTTGTGAGTTAATTATGTGTCTACTTTGCTGAAAGAATTTACCAGCTATAGTTGTTTCCTGATGGAATTTTTAGGGTTATTTATGTATACTATCATATCATCTACAGATAAAAATACTTTGACTTCTTCCTTTCCAGATTGTATCTCCTTGATTTCCTTCAGTTGTCTCATTGCTCTAGTCAAGACTTCAAGTATGATAATGGATAGGTACGGTGTGGACAACCTTGTCTTCGTTCTGATTTTACTGGAATTTCTTTCAGTTTCTCTCCTTTTAAGTTGATGTTGGCTATGGGCTTGCTATAAACTTTTCTTATGTACAGGTATGTCCTTTGCATCCCTAATCTCTGTAGAACTTTAAGTTTGAAAGGGCATTGGATTTTTGACAAAAGTATTTTCTGCATCTAAGGAGATAATTGTATATGGCTTTTCCATGTTCAGTTTATTTTTATAATGGATTATATTTAATGTTTTACATAAGTTGAACCATCCCTGCATCTCTGGGATGAAGCCTACTTGGTCATGGTGGATGATTTTTTTTTTATGTGTTCTTGGATTTAGTTTGTATGTTTTTAAAAAATATTTATTTATTTATGTGAGTACACTGTAGCTGTCTTCAGACACACCAGAAGAGGAGATTAGATCCCATTCCAGATGGTTGTGAATGACCATCTGGTTGCTGGGAATTGAACTCGGGACCTCTGGATATGTAGCCAGTGCTCTTAACCTCTGAGCCATCTGTAGAGCCCCAGTTTGTATATTTTTCGTTGAGAATTTATGCGTCAATGTTCATAAGGGAACTGGTCTGTAATTTTCTTTCCTTGTTGTGTCTTTATGTGATTTGGGTACCAGAGTGACTGTGGCTTTGTAAAACAAATTGGGCAATGTTCCTTCTGTATCTATTCTGTGGTATTATTTAAGGAGTATTGGGGTTAATTACTCTTTGAAATTCTGGTAGAATTCTGTACTAAAAACCATCTGGTTCTGGGCCTTTTTTGGTTGGGAGACTTTAATTACTGTGTCTATTTCATAAGGGGTTATAGATCCATTTAAATTGTTTATCTAATTTTGATTTAACTTTGATAAGTAGTATGTATTGAAAAAATTATCCATTTCCTTTAGATTTTCCAGTTTGGTGGAATGCAAGTTTTTAAAGTATGTCCTTATGATTTTATGGATTTTCTTGGTATCTTGTTATATTCCCATTTTTATTTCTAATTTTCTTCGTTCAGATATTCTATCTCTTCCTCTTAATTAATTTGGGTAAGGGTTTGTCAGTCTTACTTTTCTCAAAGAACCAACTGTGTTTCATTGATTTGATGTATTGTTCTATTTTTTCCTTCTTTATTGATTTTAGTCCTGATTTTATTTCTTGCCATCTACTTCTTTTGGATGTGATTTCTTCTTCCTTTGTTCTAGAATTTTGAGGTGTGCTGTTAAGTTACTAGTATGACATCTCTCTAGTATTTTAATAAAGGCACTTAGTGCTATTAACTTACCTCTTAGAACCATCTTCATTGTTGTCCCTTAGGTTTTGGGTATGTTATGTATCCATTTTCATTCAATCTGTGAAATCTTTAATTTCTTTCTTAATTTCTGTCTTGGACCATTTTTTTTTTCATTTAGGAGAAAGTTGCTCAGTTTTTATGAGTTTGTAAGCTCTCTTTTGTTTCTGTTGTTGATATTTAGCTTAGCTAGTATGCAGGGAGGTATTTTCAGTTTTCTTCTATCAAGACTTGCTTTGTGTTCAGGTATGTGGTCAGTTTGGGAGAATTTTGCATGAGGTGCTGAAAGGAAGATATATTTATATTTGGGTCAAATGTTCTGTAAATATCTGTTAGGTCCGTTTGATTTATAACATCAGTGAACTTCAGCATGTCTTTGTTTAGTTTTTGTGTGGATGAACTGTCTATTGGCAAGCGTTAGGTACTGAAGTCTCCCACTATCAGTGTGTGAGGCTCAATATGTGATCTAAGCTGTGGTAGTGTTTCTTTTATAAATTTGGCTGCCCTTATGTTTGGAGCATAGATGTTAAGAATTGCAGTGTCTTCTGTTGAACTTTTTTTTTTTTTGATGAGTATGTACTGTCCTCTATCTTCTGATTTTGATTTGAAGTAAGTCTATTTTGTCAGATACTAAAATGACTATATACCAGCTTGCTTTTAGGTCCATTTGGAATATCTTCTTAAAAACCTTTTACCATGGTGATATCTGTCCTTGATATTGAGGTGTGTTTCTTGGATGCAGCAAAGGATGGATCCTGTTTTCAGAACTATTCTGTTAGACTGTGCCTTTTTATTGGGGAATCAAGACCATCAATATTGAGAGGCATCAATGAGCAGTGTTGATCCCTGTTATTTTGTCATTGGTGGTGGTGGTGGCATCTGTGATGTTTGTGCCTGTGCCTGTGCCTGTGCTGGTACTTGTGTCTGTGTGCTTCCCCTCTTGATTTGCTGGTCTGAGATCATTTATTCTCTGCATTTTCTTAGGTATAGTTAACCTCTTTAGGTTGGTGTTTTTCTTTAGTGCTTTCTGTATGTCTGGATTTATAGATGTTTCTTAAATTTGGTGTTATCATGCGATCTCTTATTTTCTACATCTATTGTGATTCAAAGTTTTGCATAGTATAATTGTCTGGGCTGGCATCTGTGGTCTCAGAATCTGTAGAACATCTGTCCAGGCCCTTCTAGGTTTTAGAGTTTCTATTATGAAGTCAGGTGTTATTCTAATAGGTCTGCCCTTATATGTTACTTTTTCTTTTTTTTTCTTTGCTGCTTTTAATACTCTTTTTGTTCTGTACATTATTTTGATCATTATGTGCTGAGAGTAATTTTTTTTGGATCAGTCTATTTGATGTTCTGTATGCTTCTTGTTACCTTGACACATATCTTGTTACCTCTAAACACATCTCCTTCTGTAGTTTAGGGAAATCTTCTTCTGTTTTTGTTGAAAATATTTTCTTTGATCTAGATTTCTTCTCCTTCCTTTATTCCTAGTATTCTTATAGTATCCCAGATTTCCTGGATGTTTTGTGCCAGGATTTTGGGGGGGGGGTGCTTTTTCAACACAGGGTTTCTCTGTGTATCCCTGGCTGTCCTAGAACTACATCTGTAGACAAGGTTGGCCTCAAACTCACAGAAAACCACTTGCCTCTGTCTCCTGAGTGCGGGGATTAATGGTGTGCACTACTTCCTAGGTGTGCCAGAATTTTTTTAGGCTTAACACTTTCTTTGAGATATCCATTTTTTTAAAACTTTTATTGCATTACCAGAAAAGTTACATGATTTCAATTTATCTGAATTTGTTAACATTTAAAAACATATTTTAATTAAATAGAATTGAATCACATTCTTGTTCCCCTTTTGTACCACCGCTCCTCCCAGACAACCCCTTCAGTACCTATAATATATTTTTTGTTGTATTCCTTAAAATTTATAAAATATTATAAAAATAAAAATAAGTAT
>NW_022196904.1:99292077-99296884 GCF_008632895.1 Mastomys coucha | reverse complement strand
GGGAGAATTGGGTTCTGATGATGGCAAGTGACCTTGGTTTGTGTTGCTTATTTTCTTACGCTTGCCCCCGGCCATCCAGTTATCTCTAGTGCTACCTGCCCTTGCTAAATCTGACTGGAGCCTGTCCTTCCTGTGATCCTGCTTCTGTCAGAATTCCTCAGAGTCATGCTGTCTCTGTGATCCTGTGATTCTGGGATCCTGGGCTTGTTAGATCACCTGGGAGTGTGGCTTTCTCTGTGTGTTGTGGGACTGGCTGCCGAGATATCCATTTTTTAAATGATGTCTTTAATGCCTGAATTCTCTGTTTCATCTCTATTATTCTGTGGTGACACTTACCTCTGATGTTCTTGTTTGAGTTCTTAAATTTTTCCATTTCCATATTTCCCGGAGTTTTGGATGTTTTTTGTTTTTGACTTTATTTATCCTTTTAGTTTCTGAATGGTCTCATTAATTTCCTTTCACTGTATTTTCATAGGATTTACTCATTTCCTCTTTAAGAACCTCTATCATATTTATAAAGATTATTTTAAGGTCTTTTTATTGTACTTCAGCGTTGGCATCCTCAGAGTCTGCTGTGATCGGATTGCTGGGCTCTCCTGGAGACATATTCTTCTGGCTGTTATTGATTGTGTTTTTATGCAGATGTCTAGGCATCTGAGAATAGATGGTATTTCTAAGGGCTGGTGCCTGATCTTGGCTAGTTGAGTGTGTGGTCCTTGGATTCTGTTCTCCTCTCTGGATCTTAGGCGAGTGTGGTGGTTGTGTTACCTAGTAAGAAATCTAGGATCCTGACAGGTGTGGAGATTCTAGGTAAAATGTATTTCTAGGTATTGAGAGCTTCCACTTAGAGATGGAGATGGGCTAGGAGGAGAGTGGAAGGAGTTCACAGGAGAGGGGAAAGCAGGGTGTTCTTTCAGAATCTGCTTAGTTCCCTGGGAATACAAGCAGGGAAATGAAGAGAGGTAGGATAATCTTTTAATTTGTGTTTTTAAAACTACTGGTTTTATATTTGATCTGCTTTGAATGTAATTAGAAAAGTTACTCTTTTTAATTTTTTTTTCATATTTAAAATCAGTTTTCCAGGGCTGGAGAGATGGCTTTAGTGGTTAAGAGCACTCACAGCTCTTCCAAAGTTCCTGAGTTCAATTCTCAATACCTACTGTCTTATATCATCTACTGGTGTGCAGATGTATATGTAAAATACCATATACATAAATAAATAAAATCAGTGTTCCTTTATTAGGTGAACTTAATTGCTTTGGTAATTTGGAATATATATTTCACATTTCTTAAAAATTTGCTTACAATAATTCAAGTTCACTGTCCAAATAAACTGAGATAAACTTTGCTACCAAAATTATGCTATTAACACTTGGACTTCTTCCAAGTAAAAGAAATGATGGAAGAAAAAAGCTTTCATTCCTCAAAGTTTCCTAAGAGCTGAATTCTCATTATAACTGACAATTATGTTTGTTTAGATGATTTCCTCCTTTTTTAGTGGAGCTCCTTCTGTAAGAAGTAGTACAAGCATCAGGTAGCCCAGAAGCTGAGGTTTCTGTGAAATGGAAGACTCAGGTGATTGTCAACTGTCTGCCAGGTCCACAAGGCTGACAACCTTGTGTGTGTGTGTGAACAGAGGAATTTAATTAGCACCTTTAGAAGGCTATAAATGATTTTCAATGTGTAGCATTTTACCAGCATTATTATGTATTTAGAAATTTTTGCTTTGAACATTGTGATTTATGTCATTACTAATAGCTTTTTAAAGGAGGAAAAGGATAATCTTTCATTTCTGATACCCACTGAAAGTTACCTGTATTGCAAACATTAAATAGTGAGTAGTTATTTTTATTATTATACCCACTGAGTACTATTCCTGCGTGCTTATCTCAGTTCACTGGGTCTTTAATGGGATACATTGTACAGAATTGACACTGAGTAATATGGATACTCTTCATGAACTCACAGATGTTTGTAGAAATTGAATTCATAATATGGTTTATAGTGATGTGGAGACCAAAATAGTTGGGAAAGATTCTTTGCGGAAGGAAATAGTATCCAAGGAGAGGAGGGTAGTTCTTGAAATCTATGGACAAGTGTATAGACAAGTTTGTGTTATATTTTTCAGTAAGTTTATTCTTTCTCTTAGCTCCTAAAATCTTCTATTTAGGTTACTAATTTACACATAGTATATGGTGTTTTTTATTGTATCTATGTTTTAATACTTTTCTGTCCAGCCCCAAATCAGATTTATTCCCAGTGAGTACAGATTACACTTGAGTATAGCAAGTGGTCAGTGATATTTAGTGATTTCCTTACTAAAACTGTGCTGATGATGTTACAATAATTTTTTTTTGATATACCATTTCTTTTTTTGATGTGTCAGAATTACAGTCAATACTCCTTGTTCATAGGTTCTAGATCTGAGAATTCAAGAGAAAAGTTGCATTTGATTAGCATATATGCATATATGCATATATAAAATAGTTATATGGAGAAGAACATTTTGTTCTGTTTGTTCAATTTTTTTTTCAAGGGGTAAAGACAAACAGCTTAACTAGATAGCCATCCCAGGCTTTTTGCATGAGGGAATTTTCTTTTAACTATTTTATTATACTAATTTTAATTATTTGAAGTGCTTTTTCTTTGTCTTCTTTTTTTTTCTTCCTTTCTTGAAATAGGTTCACTATGTCACCATGGCTAGCCTACAACTTTCTGTGTAAATCAGGGTGTCTTTGAGCCTCTGTTTAGCTTTCTTCTTCCCTTTCACTAAGTGCTGGGATTTCAGTCATGTCCCACAGTGCCTGGCTTCGGTTCTGATAGTTTTGTTTTTAAATAACATCGTGTATTTCTCCTATTGGTAAAAAGTTTGGGCCCATAGACTCTTCTTTCACTATGTATATGCATAATTTAGTTGAATATGAACAATATAAGATTTATTATTTTAAGAGTATTATTATGTGGCTTTAAGTGAGTGAATGGGATTGGAGACTATCAGCTTCTTATTTTCTTTTTCATTGGTTATGTATTAAATCTTGGTTTCTCTGAGTTCTGGTGTCTGACTTAAGACATGCTTATATTGTGGCAGTCTGTCTTTCTCATCTGTAAACAACTGATTATGATGTTGCTGTTTCAGTAGACCTTTCTTTCTTATGTGTTTGATAATGTAACATTGAAAAGTGTCTTCTTCTAGACTCCTTTTCAAATATTGTTACCTCTGAAGTTCCAAGGAAACACCCATTTGCTATCATCCAGATACATTTGGACTGAGCTTTCGGAGTAGAACATTTTGTTCTGTTTGTTCTAATTTTTTTTCAAGGGGTAAAGACAAACAGCTTAACTAGATAGCCATCTCTGGTTGTTGCTTTTAACAATAATATTTAGCAGGGAGCATGTATTCTGCAAATGCCTTTCTCAGAAGGTCTGCATTAAACGAACAGGCAGTAAACGCTCTGTGACCGACAGATGATAGGTTCTAAAGTTAGCCAGCTGTCCAGATCAAGCTAAGACATTGTTTCTGTTTTGGTAAATAAAACTCATCTTGTTTATACAGGTCTTATCAAAAATAGTGTTAACACTTCATACCAAACATTGTTATGAAGCTCATGAGAACTAAAACTAACAAATTTGAACTGCTTGAATCATATTTCATTAGTTCTCTTTAGCTGTATGTTTTGATTCATTTCCAAATCACGGGTTCTACAGTGTCCTGTGTTTAGAAGTGACATCTATTGTGCAGTGTTCCATCCAGTCAGCATTTATAGCAATGTTTAGTTCATTTTTGCCCTGAAATATAATCTGTAGCTTTGTGCCTTGAAACTTACTTTATTTGGTTTTTGGTATACGAGGGATAATTTTGATGCAGGTGTTTTCTGAGGTTTATACACTTTGTATCTCAGTAAATTCTTATCAGGTACCAAGAAAGAAAACAGATTCAAAGAGTTGTAGCCATTTCTAATCTCTTGTATGAGTCCATAGAATAGAAAGTTACTATTCATATATTTTTAAGTGCAGATATTTTCTTGAATTATTTTTATGTTTAAGCTAATAACCATGTGTTAATGAAATCACCAGAAATACCAAACAGTAGTGAAGAAGAAGGCTTTATCTGTTTTACTGTCCTTCTAGTTATGAAGACTGAGGGTGGTATATGATAATTTCTCAATAGATTAATTGGATCAATTGCTTTCAGCATGAGGGTCCCCGTCATTAATAATTTTTATCATACATACACACAAACACACACCCTGAATCATCCTTTGAAAAACTGTCCCTCTACTATCCAACTGGTTGTGTTTCAGGTTCCAGATTTGGTAGATTCGATGTGTCAACACCCTCCTGTTCCTTTTTGCAGTAAAATAGTGAAAATGATAAGCTTCAATACTACCTCTGTGATTGGCCACTGTTATAGCATGTTACTATTTCAGTACTAGGCAATGTGCTAATCATTACATGCATATTCTTTAATCCTGATTGTTTTATGAGAGACATTTTGTGTTCAAAATTCCCTCTGTAGCTGATCTTGAGTTTGTCATCATCTTGTCTCAAAATCATTCCAAATAATTCAACTAATTCATTGTTATCCATTAATATTTCTGAATACATTACTGTATGCTGTATGTTTGACTTTTGGTGGATGGTGGGGGAACATGATCTCACAATGTAGCCTAGACTTACCTACCTGGCCTTGAACTCATGGATTGTTCTATCTATAACTCCTGAGTGCTCCTGATTACATGTGTATACCACCAAACCTCACCATCACCATGTATTTCTGAAACACAAAGCACTTAAAAAAAAAAAAAAA
>NW_022196904.1:99289699-99292059 GCF_008632895.1 Mastomys coucha | reverse complement strand
AAAAAAAAAAAAAAAAAAAAAGGAAAAGAACAAAAAAAACCAATCACAATGTTATTATCTTACCTAACAAATAAGAGATCATAAATATTACTAAACACTTAATTTTCACACATCTGTTTGTGTATGTGCATTTGAAAGACAAGTATTTTAAATATTTCCTCTCCTCCTTCTTCCTCCTCTTCCTTTTTGTTTTCTTTCGTTTTTCAAGATAAAAAGATTTTCTGTTGCATCCCTGGTTATACTGGAACTTGCTCTGTAGACTGTGTTGACCTAGGACTCAGATCTTCCTGCCTCTGCCGCCTGAAGATTTTAAATATTTCTTTTTTTTGAAGTCATCAAAATAATTTATAATAGGTAAATGCCTCTTAAATATATATGATATCTTTAGAAGCTAAAAGTAATATGCACTTAGCCAGTTTTTAAAATCTATTTGGAACATTAAACATGATAGAAGTTGAAAAAAATCTTATGAAGTCCTCTGTGAGATTTTCCAGTTTTGTTGAATATAGACTTTTGTAGTAGGGTCTGATGATTTTTTGACTTTCCATGGTTTCTGTTGTTTTCTCTCCCTTTTCATTTCTGATTTTGTTAATTTGGATACTGTCTCTGTGTCCTCTGCTTAGTCTGGCTATCTTGTTGATTTTCTCAAAGAACCAGTTTCTGATTTTGTTGATTCTTTGTATAGTTCTTTTTGTTTCTACTTATATTTCTTTTTGTTTCTACTTGGTTGATTTCAGCCCCGAGTTTGATTATTTCCTGCGTCTATTCCTCTTGGGTGTCAAGCTGGTAGTATATGCTCTCTCCAGTTTCTTTTTGGAGGCACTCAGAGCTGAGTTTTCCTCTTAGCACTGCTTTCATTATATCCTACAAGTTTGGGTGTGCTGTGCCTTCATTAAATTCTAAAATGTCTTTAATTCTTTATTTCTTCCTTGACCAAGTTATCATTGAGTAGGGCATTTTTCAGCTTTCATGTGTATGTGGGCTTTCTATTGTTGTTGTTGCTATTATTCTGTGGTGATCTGATAGGATGCATGGTATTATTTCAATCTTCTTGAATCTGTTGAGGCCTGTTTTGTGACTGATTATATGGTCAGTTTTGGAGCAGATATGCTGAAAAGAAGGTATATTCTTGTTTTAGGATGAAATGTTCTGTAGATAATCTGTTAAATCCATTTGTTCCATAACTTCTGTTAGTTTTACTGTGTTTTTGTTTAGTTTGTGTTTCCATGATCCATCCATTGCTGAGAGTGGGGTGTTGAAGTCTCCCATTATTATTCTGTGAGATGGAATGTGTGCTTTGAACTTTAGTAAAGTTTTTTTTTTTTTTTTAAATGAATATGGGCGCCCTTGCATTTGGAGCATAGGTGTTCAGAATACGGAGTTCTTCTTGGTAGATTTTTTTCCTTTGATGAGTATGAAGTATCCTTCCTTATCCTTTTGATAACTTTAGGTTGAAAATTGTTTTTATTCAGTATTAGGATGGCTATTCCAGCTTGTTTCTTGGGACCATTTACTTGGAGAATTGTACTCCAACCTTTTACTCTGAATCTGAGTAGTGTCTGTCTTTGACACTGAGATGCGTTTCCTGTATGCAGCAAAATGTTGGACCTTGTTTCCATATCCAGTCTTTTAGTCTGTCTTTTTTTTTTAAGTTTATCAGCCTTTATTTTTTCTATCAAGGTTTACTCATGTTTAAGACATCAGACAACCAAACAATCTGCCAAGATGTTGTACAACCATATACAAATACTTAATTAAAAACATGAAGTGGTAAGTAGGCTAGTGAAAGCTACATTCCAATTAAGGAATGGAGAGTTCCCAGCCCTGCCTGTGTTGAAGCATGAAAGATGACTGGGTAATACACAAAGTAAGGGTTGGGGAATACACAAAGTAAGGATGGGGATAGGGCCTGTCACTGCCTATGAACTGCTTATACTGTGCTTAGTGGAGACAGACTCATAGTCCACAGTCAGATGTAGAAAGAGAAGGCACCATGGGAGGAGAAACCAGTCACAATGTTTAATGGCATGGTACCACACTGAGACATCTGTCTTAACCTGTAGATAAAAAGAATGAGGAAGGAACCTAGTTACGTGTCTTTAAATAGTCACAGAGTGAACAGCTCATCATCACTCACTCAAATGTTCCTAATCCCAGAAGTCTCCATCCCTCAGTATTCTATCTTGACACACTGCCTGGTCCATACCAGGCTGTGTAGGGTGTCACTATTTAATGCTGTAACAGAAGGCTGTGCATCCTAGAAATTTCACCTAACACTGGAAAGTAAAACATCAGATGGGATGTTTTCTATATTAATATGTTTCCCA
This sequence comes from Mastomys coucha, assembly GCF_008632895.1. NCBI lineage: Eukaryota > Metazoa > Chordata > Mammalia > Rodentia > Muridae > Mastomys > Mastomys coucha. The sequence continues at coordinate 99,289,732 of NW_022196904.1, read as the reverse complement.
TGGAGGAACTCCAGCTGTTTTTTTTTTTTTTTA
>NW_022196904.1:99286770-99289458 GCF_008632895.1 Mastomys coucha | reverse complement strand
ACCCCCCTTCAATACCTACAATATCTTTTTTGTCATATTCCTTAAAATTTATAAAATATTACAACAATGAATATAAGTATTATAAAAGTTGTTTGATATAAAACAGCAATCAATTTAACAGTCTTATGTAGATGCTCGTCTACAGAAATAATGAAAATACATTTTCCTCAATATAAATTTTAAATAACTCCAAACATATTAATTGTATACTTAAAAATAACACACTACTAGTATTTTCTTAATACTACTATTTTCTTAAATGAACATGAATATATAAAGTCTTTTTGTTTGTTTTGTATTTAGTAGAGTTTAAAATCTTGGCTCTTACTGTGGTACAAGCCCAAAATAAGAACAATTTTTAGACATTGGGTTTCATTGTAATGACCCCCACATCACCTAAGGATTTTACCTCCATTTTAGCTAAGCTGAGAGTCGATAATTCTGCTGCACCAAGAAATGAGCTTGTGCCCAAGGTCTGCTCAGAACACTAACTCAGGCAGACCCGAAGGAACCCGAGTCACTGGGCTGGCAGAGTTCCTATGTGCCTGGTCCTGCTGATCCCAATTACTCCCAGTGTTGGGACAGATGTTGGTTCCTGCTCACCTCTGATCCTGGATGTGTCAGAATGCCTGGGAGTAGAACTTCCTCTGGGTGTTGTGGGACTGGCTGCAGAGCTTGCGCTCAAGGTCTGCTCTGGACCCCAGCCTGTAGTCTATGTCTTTTTATTTGGGAATTGAGTCCATTGATGTTAAGAGATATTAAGGAATAGTGATTGTTGCTTCCTGTTATTTTGTTCTTAGAGGTAGAATTATGTTTGTGTGGCTATCTTTAGGGTTTTTTGAAAGATTACTTTCTTGCTTCTTCAAGGATGTAGTTTCCCTCCTTGTGTTGGAGTTTTCCACTTATTATCCTTTGTAGGGCTGGATTTGTGGAAAGATATTGTGTAAATTTGGTTTTGTCATGGAATATCTTGTTTTCTCCATCTATGGTAATTGAGAGTTTTGCTGTGTATAGTAGCCTGGGCTGGCATTTGTGTTCTCTTAGGGTCTGTATGACATCTGTCCAGGATCTAGCTTTCATAGTGTCTGGTGAGAAGTCTGGTGTAATTCTGATAGGTCTGCCTTTATATGTCATTTAACCTTTTTCCCTTACTGCTTTTAATATTTTTTCTTTGTTTTGTTTTGTGTTTTGACTATTTTGTGACAGGAGGAATTTCTTTTCTGGTACAATCTATTTGGAGTTCTGTAGGCTTCTTGTATGTTCATAGGCATCTCTTTAGGTTAGGGAAGTTTTCTTCTATAATTTTGTTAAAGATATTTACTGGCCCTTTAAGTTGGGCGTCTTCACTCTCTTCTATACCTATTATCCTTTGGTTTGGTCTTCTCATTGTGTCCTGGATTTCCTGGATGTTTTGGGTTAGGAGCTTTTTTGCTTTTTACATTTTGACTGTTGGGTCAATGTTTTCTGTGGTACCTTCTGCACCTGAGATCCTCTCTTCTATCTCTTGTATTCTGTTGGTGATGCTTGCATCTATGACTCCTGATTTCTTTCCTAGGTTTTCTAGCTTTAGGGTTGTCTCCCTTTGTGATTTGTTTATTGTGCCTGTTCCATTTTTAGATCTTGAGTGGTTTTGTTCATTTCCTTCACCTGTTTGATTATGTTTTCCTGTAAATCTTTAAGGGATTTTTGTGTTTCCTCTTGAAGGGCTTCTAGCTGTTTACCTGTGTTCTCCTGTATTTCTTTCAGGGAGTTATTTGTGTCCTTCTTAAAGTCATCTATCACAATCATGAGAAGTGATTTTAGGTCTGAATCTTGCTTTTCCAGTGTGATGGTGTGTCCTGGATTTGCTATGGTGGGAGAATTGGGTTCTGATGATGCCAAGTAAATCTTGGTTTCTGTTGCTTTTATTCTTATGCTTGCCTCCCACCATCTGATTATCTGTAGTGCTACCTGCCCTGGCTATATCTTACTGGGGCTTGTGCTTCTTATGATCCTGGTTGTGTCAGAACCCCGCAGAGTTCAGCTGTCTCTGTGATCCTGTGATTCTGTGATCCTGTGATTCTGTGATCCTGTGATCCTGAGATCCTGGGTGTGTCACATCAAATAGGCATTGGGCTGAATTTCAGCCAAAGTATATGTGTTCCTGTGATGACATTATGGTTACTGAAAATAATTGTGTTGAAGAGCTCTGTGGTGCATGCCTGTAATCTCAGGCTGGAGGGCTGCAAGTTGGATGCCACATGAGATGTATAGAAAGGCTTTGTCTGATACATACTGAGACATACACAGAAAAGCTTGTTATTTGAAAATGAAGAAAAAAGAGATAGCTATGTATATGACAGATAGATCTCCTTTCATATATATAAAAAGGAAAGAAAATACACATTCCTGTGCTCTGCCAAATCATGCTACAAATCATGGTGTGTTACAATGTTTACTTCATTGTCATCTTTTTTTTCCTGCTATGAATTTATATGATTAAATTAATATCTTTCAACAATTTATAATAATCCATCAATCAAAGGATGCAGTTACTAAAGACTACAGAGTTGACCTCTCATCCTAACTCTTATTTCAAGCTGGCCATATGACCTTAGCATCCTATAGCCTTAGTTTTCATTGTAAACTAAAACTTTGGAATTATAGTTAGACAGTGTTTTTACAGATATGAAGTCTCTGGTTTTTTCT
>NW_022196904.1:99279282-99286752 GCF_008632895.1 Mastomys coucha | reverse complement strand
TTTTTTTTTTTTTTTTTTTTTTTAGGATTTTTAAAAATTATTTTATTTATATGAGTACACTGTCACTGTCTTCATGCATCAGAATAGGGCATCAGAACCCATTACAGATGGTTGTGAGCCCCCATGTGGTTGCTGGGAATTGTACTCAGGACCTCTGGTAGAATAGTCAGTGCTCTTAACCACTGAGCCTTCGCTCCAGCCCAACGCCTCTATTTTTCAATTTCTTATTTTAATAGCTCTTTAATGCATTATAGGTGCCATTAAATTATCATGTTGTTAACTTAATTGCTTACAAACTTTAAACAAAGTGAAAACCATCTAAAAGATTAGCTTTAATTTATATATGTGCATATTTATAGCATGTAGATGACCACCCCCACCCCTATAAAATGTTCTATTCTTACTTTAGTTTGTGGATTGTTGGACTGTTTTATTGAACATGATCTACTTCTAATGTTTGGGTAGTGAAACAAAATTAGTGTTTGTAATGCATTGCTATACAGAGACTTGCAGTACTTAGCAATGAGTTCTCCTAATTTTGCACTCTTGAGTACCAGCCTTCAAGCTATGCCAAGGTCTTAAAGAAAACTTTGCATTAACAAGGAATCCTGTGCTTGCCCAGATACATGGTAACATTTTCGTGGTCTAGATGTATGAAATGGTGAGGTCAAATCAGAGGAAGATGATAAGAGACATACTTTGTTGTATCTACCCGTGAATATATGTGGAAAATAACAGTTTAGTCAGTTTATGTGATATGTTTGTTGATAATATCATTCCAAATACAAATGCTTTCTCAGTTATTTGAAGTTAGTGTATCAGTGTTGACAGTCAGTGCTAAGTGTTTTAGGTTGGCACCTGTGATAGCAATTGTTTCTCCTGTTTGCCAGTAAAAGACACTAGGGATTCCAAAACCCTGAATTTCTTCTGTTTGTTTGACTCTTATCATTCTGTTATCATTCTGTTCATTGTCTTTTAGTGACTACTCTGCTCCCAGCTGTCTAAATATTCTCTCACATTTCCTGTCAGAGTGGTACTGGAGCCTAGGTTTAAAAAGTGTAATGTTGATTCTCATTTATTGGTTCATCAGCTTTCTTAGTGAAGAATTGAAATGGCTGAGCCATTTAGTATTATTACCTTTTTTTAAAAATTTATTTTATTATTATAAATGAGTACACTGTAGCTGTCTTCAGACGCACCAGAAGCGGGTGTCATATCTCATTATGGGTGATTGTGAGCTACCATGTGGTTGCTGGGATTTGAACTCAGGACCTTTGGAAGAGCAGTCGATGCTCTTACCTGCTAAGCCATCTCACCAGCTCCACATTATTACCTTTTAAATCCAGATCCTAAGGGAAATACTTCTCATTAGATACTGGGGTCATATCTTGATCCCCAAATCCTGTTACTTCTTCTCTGTGGTACAGTGAATTTACATTTATGACCACAGTATAAAGCTGTTAATCATTGAGACATCATTTTTTATACTTTCAGTTGTATACACTTTATTACCTAGATATTTACATACTCATTCATTTCATTTGAGAATTCAGATCCAGATTTCCTGTAAAGTTTGACTCTGATGTTATTTTTCAATGCCTACTTTAAAATAATTCCTTTGTGTAATTGTAGTTTTATATTTGGAATAAGAAGGGATATCACATGTAACCAGTGTATAGGTAATTCTATTGGCAACCTTTTAATGAAAAGCTAAATAAAATTATCTGACTAGGTCAACCATAAAATGCCATTTTTTTTCTTAGCTCTGGTTATATTAAATAGAGTTATGAAGAAGCATTTACCTAAATGATCTTTGGAATATCCCCCAATTTTAAGATTTGTAACTTTTAATCTCACAATTCTTGTTGTGGTATGAACAGAGAAATGGGGTGTTTGAGTAATTGAGGAAGTCTTTGTTTTGGTTGTATCAGTTTGCAATTCCACCAGCAATGGAGGAGTATTCCTCTTTCTCCACATCCTCGCCAACATGTGCTGTTTCTTGAGTTTTTGATCTTAGCCATTCTGATAGGTGTAAGGTGGAATCTTAGGGTTGTTTTAATTTGCATTTCTCTGATCACTAAGGACTTTGAACATTTCTTTAAGTGCTTCTTAGCCCTTTGAGATACTCTGTTATAAATTCTCTGTTTAGTTCTATACCCCATTTTTAATTGGTTTATTTGGTGTTTTTAGTGGTTAGCTTCTTGAGTTCTTTATATATTTTGGATATTAGTCCTCTATTGAACGTGGGGTTAATGAAGACTTTTTTTCCCAATCCGTTGGTTGCCTGTTTGTCTTACACTCTTCTCCCTTTGGGTGTTTTATGTTTGCTGTTTTCTATTACAAGAAAGAACTTTCTTGTAGACTTTTTTTTTAAATGGCACATTTGATTTTTTAATTTAAATATGACATATGCCCCTTTACTACATGTCAGTAAAGTATGATTTCAAAAATGTGGATGAAGGCATCTAGAGATGCTAAATGTGACCATTCTCCAAAGAGCTCCTACAGTATACAATCTCAGAAAAGTCATTTAGTTTAGTTCAAATAAACCATGAAGCCTTTCATCCTATTAAATTTTTATAATCGCCATGTATACAAAAAATTGAGGAAACTATGCACAGTTGCCTTTTCTAGTTTCAGGTAGTGAAAACTGTCCAAGTGCCCCTTTAGTAGGTCTGTCTGCTCTAAAAAGTCACTTTGTTATTTGTGAACTCCTCTCTGACAGGGGAACTTGGTTTGATAAGGGAAACATATTTGATAGAATTTGAACTAAAATATAGTTTTTTCTTTCTGAAACCTTAGTTTCATGTAAAATTTTGATGAAAATAACATTTATTCTCCTGGGTATGCAGTGTTTCTAAACCCACCAATCTCCTGATGAACAAGAACAACACCATGTAAAAAAGTATGCATCTTAGATAGTGTGAGAAGTTTGTCAAATGAATGGTAACAGTAGACCATGGTGAATATACAACTCTGTTACGTTTCCAGCCAATGCCAGTCATCTTAGTCACCTTGGATCTGACTCTAAGTCAGCTTAGAAAATGAGGCTTGGTGGGAAGAAGAGTTTCAGTGGGAAAAAGAAGGTCAGAGAGGAATGAGTGTGTGTATGTATGTGTGTATATATGTATGGAACAACTAACAGTTAGCCTATGCATCTATGAAACCATCAAAGAATAAAAGACCTAATAAAAATCATGTACCACAATCAAACTAAAAAAAATCATTGAAAGAGAGTAAGATTTTGAAAAGTATTTTGGGCTTGTTATAATCTGTTTAAACTTTTTGGTTGTACCCTAGGTATATCCTTCTGCTCTGGAGTTATATCAAGATTAGTTATATGTTAATAATACCCATTTGCCACAAAACTTCAGTTCTAAAGAATTTTTTGGCTCAGTGATCTATGTGCTCATCAATTGTAAGGACTACAAAAGAGTATTATTCATATGGTCTACTCGTTGATAAGGGTTTATAACAATTTTTAATGAATATTTATTGTTTCAATGTGTGTGAGTATGCTGTATACATATATGTGGTGGTAGGTGTGGAGGGTATGGGATACCCTTGTCTGTCATTCTCTCTAATATTCCTTTGAGGCGAGACCTCTCCCTGAGTCTGGAACCTGGCTTTTTTTTTTTTTTTTTTTTTTTTTTTTTTTTTTTTTTTTTTTTTTTTTTTTTTTTTTTGCTTATTTGTTTGTTTATGGTGTGTGGGTTTTTTTTTATTTTTTATTTTTATTTTTGTTTTTGTTTTTTGTTTTTGCTAGAACACCCCAGAACTATCACTTATCTCTACTTGTAGCAGCCTTGGGGTTACAGGCAGATGGCAAATGATCCTTTCTTTGTTATGGGGTTCTGGGTCTGAACTTTAGTGGTCTGGTTAAACAGCATCAGTCTCTGTGGCCCCTCAGTTTACTTTTCAAAATAGTTTTTGTTTAGTACACTTATACATACCCAGCATTTCACTTTATTCCTACATTTTCCCTGCCCTCATGTCTCCTTCCTTTGCACTCTGTTGCTGGTTGCCTTCCCTCTCCCAAATAGTATCCCTTTCTCCACTTCCTCTGCAGCTTCTACCATGACTTTTTCTAATATTTGGAAGAAGAGTCTTTCACATTGATACTATGTTCCTATATGCCAAAAATAAATTGGCATCTCAGAATGATACCTATGAAACATTTTGCTGAACATTTTTGATATTAGTTCTTATAGTATAACATATCAAATAGATAAATTTGTATGTGATGTATATATGTATGTATATGTACATGTGAGCGCAGGTGTGTACCTACATATGCATGTATGGTAGCCAGAGGTCAGTATCCTGTACCTTTATTGATTTCTACCTTATATTTTTGAAACACAGTCTCTTGCTGAATCAACAATTGGCTAGATTGGCTGATCAGTGAGCTTCTAGGGTCTTCCATGTGTCTCTGCTTCATAGGGCTAAGATGTCAGGCACACAACATACTCTTGACCCTAGTTCTTTTTTTTTTTTAAACATATATGCTAGAGTTGGAGCTCTAGTCTTCATGTGTATGAAACAAGCACTTTATCCTGTGAACCATTTCTGTAGCCTCTCAAGTATATAGTTTCAATGACAATGTTATGTTGAACATTTTATATATTAACAAATAGTAAATTTTTATTTTTAATGATCTTTTCCCCTTATCCTTTTAGTTTTGTCAGCCTGGTGGATGGCACCTGTCCAGAGAGCGGAAACAGCCAACATTCTTTGTGGTGGTCCTGACAGATATTGACTCAGATCGACATTATTGCTCATGCCTAACCTTCTATGAGGCGGAGATCAATCTCCAGGTACAGAAACGTTCTTATCTAAGGATGGAGACACGTAGCACTGAAGAAGATTTTAAGTTCCATGTTTTTGTTTGTTTTTGTTATTTGTTTTACTAAATTGAAAATTTCATGGGCTCCTTTAAAAAGTAGGTTTCAAGGACTAGAACTCCATACTGCATTTTTAAATAAATTGTATAGGTTTAGTACCTTAAGTAAACATGAAAAAATTTTATATGTGTGTTTGTGTATGTGTGCGTGTAGATAGGTAGCATGGAAACTAGATAGATAGACAGATAGATAGATAGATAGATAGAAAATAAAATATAACCTTAATTTTGTATTAATAGTATTTGAAATCATGATATGTTCTTTAAAGTTAAAAATCTAAATTTTCTGGGTACAAAATCTGATTTTTAATTACAGAGGAGACAAGTTACCTATCATGAAGCAAACGTACACTATTATTCTTTTATGGTAGAAGTTCATAAGTTTATGTAGAACAAAATACGTATCTGCATTCCGGAACAACAGCACATACATATTATGTGAATTTCAGCTTATTTCTCTTTGTCAGATCTTTGTAAGAAACCATACCAACATTTCAGGGCTTTAGATAGTGAGACCAAACTAAGAAATATTTGCTGTGAAATATTTAATGACTTCTCAGAATATTGCTTCTCTGTAAATTTGGAAGTTATGCTGCCAATGAGGTGGCATAATTTACAAGTCTGTGCCTGTAGTTCATCTTGTACCAGATCATGTCTTTCATAGCAATGGAAGTTGCAGTTAAAAGGCTGGTCACATTCCTGTTTTGATTGTTTCAGTCAAAAACCTGCCAGCGTGTTCTGTAATCCATGTAACAGTCTGGGTTCCTAGTTGATATTTCGTTTTAATGATGGTATTGAGACCTTAAGCTGATCCTGAAAATATATTATGCTTTATCTTCATGTTCTTAATAATTCCCTTGAGCTGTCTAATGAAAACTAATCAACCATCAGACAAGCTGACAGAAAGGCAGTTATTAAGACATTAGTGGAGGTACTGGAGGTATTTTAGAAAGATGTCTAGGAATTCTTGGGTACATCAGTCTACTTTGTATTTGGATGTTGTTTCACACATAATGATAAATTTGTGACATTACTCAAACATTCAAATATCCCTTACCATATTTATCTGGTGTTAATTCTTTAGCTCATTAGTTTATTACATGAGATCTTTATCCCTTTCTTTCCCTCTCTCTTCTCTTTCCTGCTCCCTCTTTCCTTTTCTTGCACACAGACACATTCTCATTCTCTCCCTCTGTCTCTCTGTCTCTCTCTCTTCCTCTCTCTCTCTCTTTCTCCCCTCATCCTTCCCTCCCTCCCTCCTTTCCTCCACTCACATCCTTAACCACCCCCTTCCCCAAATCATTTGACAGAAAACCCCATATTTATATACCTTTCCTCTGAATTCTTTTGTTCCCTAGGCTGGACCTGATACACTGGGCTGAAGTGACCCTCTTACTGTACTTTAAACTGGACATTAGTATAATCATATTAATAATATTCTTCACTACCCATTCCATAGTCCCAGCCCAGTACATAACTACATTTATTATATTTGTTTTTTATTTCTTTTTTCATACTGAACATTTTTCTTTGTCTTTATCTTATAATATTGAAATTTTTAAGTAATAATCCTTCCACGTCCATTTTTAATAGAATGGGTCTTACTTTCTCTCATTTAGTTCAGACTGTGCATTAACAGAATACTGTAATACTTAACTAAACCAGGATTGGTGGGTATATGCCTATAATCACATCATTAAAACATCTGAAGCAAAAGGATTGAGAATTTGGAGATAGCCTGAGCTACATAGTGAGACTGTCTTTAAATAAAAAGGAGGAAGAGGGAGGAAAGGCCAACCAAACAAAGTCAAAGAAAGCAACGAAAACACTACTTCCTAAGTATGTTCCTTGCAGAGATGTCCAAGGGTACACATTTGGATGTAGACGGTGTCTATTAGTCCTTTACTGATGGCGTCCATTTGGGAAGATGATTTTTAGATTTCTTCAATGTATAGTTGCAAGAGTTGTGTTGTGTTGTTTGTTTTTTATTTTGGGGGGGTTGTTTTGGTTTTTGGTTTGGTTTGGTTTGGTTTTCACTTGCAACTAATAAGTATTCCAGAGGAAGTTATATTAAGTCTTATATATGTATCCTGCTACTTGTCACTCATGTTCCCCTTGACTTAGTATTTACTCTTGATTCTTTTGATAATATTGATGTATTGATCAGCATCTATGATTGTGATGGTATATGCTGGTTATGATATTTAGAACATGATTATCCACCAGTCACATACTCCCACTTTCTTATTAATCAGCAGTTGACTTCTTGTGTTCTGTTTTTTGTTTGTTTGCTTGCTTGTTTGTTTGTTGGGGCAGGGTCTGTCTAACTGTGTAACTTTGGCTGTCCTGGAACTTAACTATGTAGACCATATCAGCCTCATAGAAATCCACTTGCCTTGACCTCCCAAACACTGGAATTAAAGGTGTGTGCCACCATGGCCCACGAATAGTTGACTTTTTCTTTTCTTTTCTTTTCTTTTTTTATCTTTTACTTTCTTACAATCAAATCGCTACCCCCTTCCTGATCCACCCTCCCTTTTAAATCTATTTTTTTTTTTTTTTTTTTT
>NW_022196904.1:99263470-99277701 GCF_008632895.1 Mastomys coucha | reverse complement strand
CCTCAGTCATCAGGGAAATGCAAATCAAAACAACCCTGAGATTCCACCTCACACCAGTCAGAATGGCTTTCATGATTTTCATGTTTATGTTCTCCCATATCTGGCCAGTGGCCGCTTTCTAGGTTAGGTCTCCTTTGGTTTCTGGTTTGCTTTTTGTGTAAGCACTTTAAAACTCTGTCATAACATCACTTTAATCCAAACGTTAGCCTTTTCTATCCCCAGTCCTGAAATGAGGCATTTCATTAAATAGTCTCCTCTGAGGAGGGGCAATCCTGGAAGCCATGGGCTGGATTCTTTGGTACTTTGAATCAGCGTCCTAACAGCTTCCCTTCATTTAGCTCAGGTTTCTTTGCCCACTTGCCATTTTAAGAGGGTCAAAAATTATCCTTTATCCTATATAACCAACTTCAAAACATTTGAAGCCTCTTTTCTCTGATGTTTTTCAATCCTGAAAATACAAATAAGTTATCAGATTTCTGTCTTTGTGAGATGATGCTTAGGTGCTCAGTGCCAGATGAATTTACAAGCCTCCTTTCCTGTGTTAGAAACAAGTTATTGTCATTTGAGTTTCTTCTAATTGAGGGTATAAACTATGATGTAGAATTTGGGAAGGGGAAATAAGTTAAAAGATGTTCCTTTCTAGGTCATTAGTAACATTAGTCTCACTTTTGGCAGTTTTTAGCAAATGTGTTTTTCTTTTATTTTTGAATTGTATTATTGGTATCAGTTCAAAATAGATCTTACTCATTTGGTATGAATTAGTTCATATGAAATGTACTATGATATTTTGCTTGGAATAATAAAGAAAAAGAACTTCAGAATGTACAGCATCCAAAGTAAAATTGTGCAACTTAAAAAATATTAGCTCTTTTATCTTTTTTAAGATACAGTAACATGCTCAGTAGTCACGAGCAAAACTTTGGCATTAAACTTTTGATGACATGTTCTAAAATTATCCAGCTAGATAATATGAGCCAGACTTTTTTTAAGGTAATGATTAAAAATATGACTGGTATGTTTTTATTGCCTATATGTGAAGCAGTAGGAGGGTGGACGGGGAGGCTAATTTGAGGAAACACAAAATTAATTCGTAATATCATAGAACAACTCTTCAGCGATTAAGGAGTCACCTGGAAAACTGAGGAAGAAATAGTAGGTTTCTGAACCGTCTCTAGACAAGAATTTGTGGAACAGAGGAGAAAATTACACTATCAAGTAAATTGCGCTCATTCTGGAATATCTGAAACATGTAGGGAAACAAAGTGAGAGGACAGAAAAGGTTAAGTCTTCTTGGAATCAAGATTTTTTTTTTAAGATTTATTTATTTTATATATGAGTACACTGTTGCTGTAATCAGACACACCTGAAGAGGACATCTGATCCCATTATAGATGGTTGTGAGCCACCATGTGCTTGCTGGGAATTGAACTCAGGACCTCTGGAAGAGCAGTCAGTGCTCTTAACCACTGAGCCATCTCTCCACCCCAAGAATTTTTTTTAATTAAAATAATTATATGCCTATCTGACACATAATTATATGTAAATAAATTCTATAGATGTCTATTTCTTGTTGTGTAGATATTGTGAATAACACTGAAATGAATGTCTTTTGAGGAGGGCATCACAAATATTAGTTCCTTCAAGAAGAAGCCAATGCTGTTCTACCTTTCTCAACAAGAAATGAGGAATAGCCAACTATGGCACCTGGTTTGCTGATTGTGTGATGAACATCATGCAGTCTCACCCCAGAGACAACTTGTTAGACCTTAATCAAGTGACATGATAGAAACATAGAAAATTTGGCCTATGTATAAATTCTGTGTTTATTTTGTTCATTTGATAATTTGTAGCACATGTAAGTATCCATATGAGTTCCTTTTATAATGATGAACATTGTTTTAGTGTGGCTATCCATCTGTGCCTTCTATTTTCAAATGAGAATAAGCAAATTGTCAGGATGCTGGATTTTAAGTCACCTTGGTATTCCTTATGAATACATCTTATAGGAAAAACTATCATTGAATAAATGTCACATACTTTAAAGGAGATATTTAAATTTAAAATGGCTTTTGAGAACAAGCTCCCAAACTTCTAGAACATCATTATAAATATTGGCTATTGAAGGTTAACAAGAACTACAGTAAAAACTGTGTGTCAGCAGGTTTTATTTATATATTTGTATGTCTACACATGTATATTTAACAATTGCAAAGGAAAAATTTGCAAAATGAGACAGGGTAAGATTTGGAAAGGGACTTAGGAGAGGGGCTAGAGAGGGAAGGGAAGAGAGAAAGTGATGTAATTATATTTTCCCTAAAATGTCTAAGAACAATAAATTTAAAAATACAAAATAACTTTAAACACAAGAAAGGTTAATATTATCAAGGAAGGAAAAAAGTCTGATCTTATTTTTAATTGATAGCTTCACTTCTGAGATACTGCCTCACTTAAACAATTGTTTGCTAAACTCATACCTTTTATCTTACAAAGGTTGCATGTAAGAATATAAAGGAGAGTAAGAGGGTTAACCTACATGAAAACACTGTAATCCTAGAAATTGCCATTCATGAGCTTCGTAACCTGAGCAGGTCATTTGGTCTCTTTAGACATGATCATTAATTTGCACAATGAAATAGACATATAGGTTTATAGTACCTTCTACTGAATTATTTTTAATAATATAACTAATTATATTGTTAATTATATATTCATATAATATTAATATATTAATTTTAATTATGCCTTGCTATTTATATCTAATTTTAAATGTATTTAAATTTTTAATCATGTATTTAAATTTTAAATATATATTTAATTGTATATTTAAATTTTAAGTATACACAAATTCCTACCCAAGTAATTATTCAAGGAATACTATTCCAAGTGCTGTTGTATGCATACATCATACTAATTGGAACAATGTATATTGTAAAATTTATTGCATAATATGTATGCATAGGCCATGTTTAATTGTAAGTAAATGCTAGTTTCTTTGGTGTATATTTATAACTAAAGTTGAAATCTTGACCTTTGAGGTTAGTATGCTATTAGCTTCTCCATCAGGAATTCTAGGAAAATATAATATATTTAATGTAAGAACTAAACACCTGGGCACAGTGCTGCACACCTTTATTTTTAGCCATAGGGAGACAGAATTAGGTAGAGGCTAGTCTGGTACAGGTGGTCTACATACATAATGAGTTCTGTGCCAGCTAAGACTATGTAGAGAGACCCTGTCTCAAAGGAAAGAAAAGAAAGAAAAGAAAAGATCTCATGGTTCATCTAACAGTATTAATACACTGGTTTGCATTAGACAAATAACCACATTTAATTCTTAATTTTTACACTAATCTTAGCAGACAGTGAAAAGAAGCATTAAAAATTGTCATTGACTCTAGTAGCTCACAAAATAACATTCTTAAATTTATGAGGAACTAATTTTAAAATGATTTGTTGTGCTTGAAAGGGAATAGACATGAAGCTTATGTGCTGTTTCCCATCTCTCATGAAGGGTTGCACTCTCTTTTCCTCAAAAGTTAGGTATTATCCTAATGTTATTTTTCTCAATTTTCACATTTTACCGTCATTACTAAGTTTTCTTAATAATTATTTAAGGCAAAGAATTCTCAAAGAATAATCTAACAGATGAACCATGAATTACTTGTGTTTTTAGCAGAAATGATGAGCAGTAACGTGGTGCTATGCTAGTAACCATATATGTTAGTTTACGCTGAATAATTCATTAACTCTGACTTACAAGCTATTAGTTGCTTTAAGTAAAAGTTATGAGCAAAAGTTGCTTTAAACAGTATATTTAGTAAATCTTCTGGAAATAAAAGGTGCCAAAACACCAATAAATAAATCATCATATTCTGATAGTTAAAACTAATGTTTAGATTTCGTTTTTCTTAATTACAGGGATAAAATAGGTAACAAATTTTAGTTCAGTGTGTGTAACAAAAATTTAGCTTACTATTTTTTAAGGATATATGGATTAAAAATAGTAAATCTAAGTGACAGGTATGTAAGGATGCATTACAGTTCAAGTCTGTCAAGCTACAGAATATGTTGCATTTTTAAAGCATACGTTCTTGAGCTTCCCTTATAGCTGGATTTCTCTTTTTCCCTCTGCCTCCTTACTGTTTTGATTCTCTTCGTGTGTTGATGATCCGTTTATCTTTTTAAGGCCCCGTTTACTGCTGTGGGTGACTGAGCACTAGCTAGGACAGTTGCTCTGACCTGGCCGCTGCTGCTGTGGGCTCCGGCCCCTCTCAGCGGGTAACTGAGCCCTAGCTAGGACAGTTGCTCTGACCTGGCCGCTGTTGTTTGTTCACCTGTGCTGCTCCTCGCCTCTGCCTGACTCTGCGTTTCCTGCCGTGGAGACTGCACCCTAGCCTTTTGTGGCTAGTGAGCGATCAGTGTTTAATAAATAAGCATACACTGCTACATTGCTATTTACCTAAAACAATTTAGCTCTTCGTTTTAAAAATAATACGAATGTAAACATCTAAGAAAATTGTTTTGCTCTGAGTGTGCATATATTTTCATGTGATCTATATCAGCTATAATCCCATGGCCTAAAGGCATTTGAAATACAGTGTTCTAAACACTTTTCATAGTAAAAGGACAAGCAAACATAATTCAAATACACATACTTTCCATATAGATAGGCCTTTAAAAGCTTGTGTTTGTGTATGATATATTCTGATGTCACTGCACTTACAGTTACCTTTAAATTGTTTTATAGCCACTATCTCTAGTGGCTTCTTGCTATCTTTTTACATAAGAGAAGAAGAAAAAAACAAATTGAAAAGGATTTGAATTCACATATATTGTCGTTGATGAATGCAAGATACATTGCTACCTTTATATTGTTCGTTCTTTTCTTCTACCCATGCCCTATATGTATGCATGCCGTATATGTGTATATGTGTACACACATATAGAGACAGGTAGGTTTTTTACTTATAAATTTATTAATACTTATTACTTAATACATCGTATTCTATATAACATCATAAAATATGCAAGGCAGGCTCTGGGTCCTTTCCTATCCTTTGACATTTGCTTCCCTCTTGTTGTAAGTAGTAGTCATTCAGTAGGCAAAAACCCTTGAAGAGCTCAAATGTTTGAACTATCTTTCTCCTAGCATTATATTTATTGACAATTATAGTCTATATGAATGTACAAAATACAACTATAATGTTAATGTCTTTATACATTTTATTCTCATAGGCTGTAATGTCAAATACTACTGTTGAAATTTGAGAGAAAAGTTATTTTGATCTCCCAATAAAATACAAAAGCTTAAATAAAATGTTTATGGCAAGAAATTTGAATATTAATATACTAGCTTATTATTGATATTTTATTCTAAATGATTTCTAAATGATATTTAGTATACATTTTGAAAGAGTTAAAATGATGAATATATTACCAGTGTTTGTCAGAGTGATTCCCATATCATACTTGTTTTGTGTTTTCACTTAATACTGTAAATCCAATAATAAATATTAGAGATTTTAATTTTAAATTTCTTCATCAGTGCATATTTACATTTTTTTAAAAATTATCTTTAAAGCCGGGCGGTGGTGGTACACACCTTTAATCCCAGCACTTGGGAGGCAGAGGCAGGTGGATTTCTGAGTTCGAGGCCAGCCTGGTCTACAAAGTGAGCTCCAGGACAGCCAGGACTACACAGAGAAACCCTGTCTCGAAAAAAACAAAACAAAATAAAATTATCTTTAATCTTTTTTTACAGTCTAGTTCTATTTCCCTTCTGGTTCACTCTCTGACATTTCCTCATCCAATTACCACCTCCCCCACCCCCTCCACACCTCACCCTCCACCCCCACTCCCTGAGGCCTTAAGTCTCTCTAGGGTTAGGTGCAACTTCTCTAACTGAGGTCAGACCAGACAGTCCTCTGCTGTGTATGTGTTGGGGGCCTCATATCAGCTAATGTATGCTGCCTGGTTGGTGGCAGCATACACTAGCTGGTATGAGATCTGAGAGATCTGGGATCCAGGTTAGTTGAGACTGCTGGTCTTCCTATGGGGTTGCACTCCTCCTAAGCTTCTTCCAGCCTTTCCCTAATACAACCACAGTAATCCCCAACTTTTGTCCATTGGTTGAGTGTAAGTATGTGCATCTGTCTCAATCAGCTGCTTGTTGGGCCTCTTGGAGAGCAGCCATCCTAGGCTCCTGTCTGTAAGCATACCATAGCCTCTTCACTGGACCTCCTCTCCCTCAGTCTCTTCTCCATTTTTGTCCCTGCAGTTCCTTTAGACAGGAACAATTCTGAGTCAGAGATTTTTGACTATGGGAGGGCAACCCCATCCCTGCACTTGATGCTCTGTCTTTCTACTGGGGGGAGGGTGGACTCTGTGAGTTCCCTCTCCCCCCGTTGGGCGTTTGATCTAAGTAAGGTCCCTCTCATCTCTGAGAGTTAGATTTTTTTGATTATTTTTGTTGTTGTTTTTTGGTTTGTTGTTTTGTTGTTGTTGCTGTTGTAATAAATGGTTTCACTCTCAATCTGGGTTTAAAACTTAGTTACTTTTTTTTCTTTTTTAATCATCCATTATAGCCACCCACAAATCCTAACTAAGAACTAGAACTTACAATTACCACACTACTGTTTATCTTGCCTGAACTCCAAACATACTTTTATCCAGCCTTCTTTACCTCCTTGCAAGCTATACAACACTTGCCATCATATTGATCATTTAAAAACATAATTTAAATCACTCTTAAGTCCATGGTATTCAAAATAAAAACCCAGTTGCCATCCTTTGAGCTCAGAATAAGCAGCCCCTACCTCCTACACACCAGTTATTAGCCAATCTCTCAGCTGCTGAGCCTGCTCCTGGGTCCTTTGCATTTGCTTGTCTATCTGGATGTCTGCTTAAATATCTGATCATCTACTTTCCCCTCTTCAGATATCATCTTCTTTTCCCAGTTATACTCATAACATTAGTTCCTAGAACACACTAGATACCCCAGTAAAATATTGTTAAATGAATAAATGGATATACCAGCTCTCTAGATCACCATATGCTTGTTAAGATAATTAGATGTTTCTCTAAGGTCATTTATAATGGAATATAAACTCAGGATTCAGACTTCAGTTTTAAGGTTTATTAACTTGGAACAAATTTTTAACCTTTTTGTACTTCAGATTTGTTCCTGTATATACAGAACATACTAATAATAGTTCCTACCTTTGAGGGTTGTTGGAAGGATGTAATGAGATAATGTAGTTAAGAGTGAAGGTTTTAGAGCTAGAGATATATCTCGGTGGTTACAAGCACTGGTTGTTCTTTCAAAGGGCCCAGATTAAATTTCCAGCACCCATATAAAGGCTCATAACAATCCTAGGGGATTCAAAGCCCTCTTCGGGCCCCAGTGGGCATTGTGTGCACATAGTATACAGACATACACACAGAAGGAACACTTGTCCATCAAACATTAAAACAAAGGTTAAAAAAGTAAGAAAGAATACAGATAGAGACAGAGACTTGGAATCTAGCCCACACATTTTTGTTTCCTTTAATTTTTATAATGAACTCCCTTTTACATTACTCATATTTTAAAATTGTCAGGATTTCCTGTCTTTTAAATGCAAATATCTGTTCAGTGAGGAAGATGACATTTTAAAGCAAACCATATTTATTGTATTATTTATTGTATCACTTGGAAATATTTTATATTTATTTTTATTTGAAGGATGGATGGATAGATGGATGGATTGATTTGGTTGGTTGGGTGGTTTTATGACACAGGATTTCTCCATCGCCCTGGAGAACTCATTCTAGAACTCACTGGGTAAAGCAGTCTGGCCTCTCTGTTTCCAGAGTCCTGGGATTAAAGGCATGTGCAACCACATCTGGCTGATTAAATTCAATTTTAAAGCTAGAATACCTCCAAGTTTGTGCCATACCTTTTGTTGTTTCAGTGATGATCCAAAACAACTGATCAGTTGGTTTAGTACCAGCCTCATGTCAGTTGATGATCATTGCAACACCTTTCCCACTAGCAATCTATAACAGAAGTCTCTGAATCTGTCTTTCCTTCTGTATCTACCAGCAAAAGAACATTTCTAAGACAGTGTTGTCATGTCAGTTACACTTCAACTGAAAAAAACAGTAAACATTTCTTTTTGTTTCTAATTTTCAGACTAGTACATTAGTGCCATAAAAATCAGCAGTGACCACTTAAAATTATAATTATGAGCACATGACTTTTCTTACATATTAGATAAGTTCTAATAATCATCACTTTTTATTAATTTTGATACTGTCAAGCTTTGGAAGATTCTATTTTTTGACATAATAAAATGAATATTGTAATTTATTTTTTACATTTCTTGACCCTGAATTAAAATGACATTTCTTCAAGGAATTTTGTTTTCTTTTAATGAGGAATAATATCTAATAATCTTTTATTGTATTAATGAATTATTAGCACTTTTACAAAGCATAGCACAATATCTGCCATGTAGAAACTATGTGGCTGATCTGCTTTTGTTTTATATTAATCGTAATCTAGAGTACTGACCGGAAAATATAGTTCCTGGTTGCGCTGACCGGAAAATATAGTTCCTGGTTGCACAAGGCCCAGTGTTAACCAAAAATCTTGTTAGAAATATAAATTGTCAGACCCTACACCCACTAAATGAGAAACGTGATTGGTGGAACCCAGAGATCTTTATTTATTTAAACTAGCTCATTTGTGTGCTTTTGGTACACAGTAAAGTTTGAGAACCACAAGTTGAGAGTAAAGGTTCCTACCTTGTTCATTAAGAATGGAGAGAATGTAGGTGTGCTCAGACAGCTGTGCAGTGTCCTAGCACCCTGTCTGTGCAGATCTTACCTTTGTGAAATGGGAGAATTAATGTAACAGATGGCAACAAGATCACTCTATTTGTGAATAGTAAGCATTATAGCGACCTAGCCTTTTAATTAATTAATTAATTTATTTTTTAAACTTCTTTTTTTAAATTTATTTATTATTTATTTATTACAAGTACACTGTCGCTGTCTTCAGACACACCAGAGGAGGGCGTCAGATCTCATTATGGGTGGTTGTGAGCCACCATGTGGTTGCTGGGATTTGAACTCATGACCTTTGGAAGAGCAATCGGTGCTCTTACCCGCTGAGCCATCTCACCAGCAACGACCTAGCCTTTTAAAAACATAGACTTTGTCTGCAAGTGTGTGTTCCAACAGGGTACTAGGGGAAAGGGACCTAGTAAAATTGAGAAGGGCTATGCACTTTGCTTCCTTTGCTTGAAGCTGTATGTCAAAGCTAGAAATCATGCTGTAATTACACCCTTTTTAACTTGGCTTAATTTATTGTTTCTAAAGCTTTTTGGTTAGAAGACTCTTAGCTAAGTAACATCTGTCAAATTCTCGAGGTGACACTAAAAGTAATGACTTGTAAGAAGACGTGTTTCTGGTTTTGTTTTAATGTGACAATGATTTACAGCAACAGCAGCTTTCTAAGTAAGTAAGTGACTTCTACAGTTGAACTTCCCTGCCTTGCTAGTACTGTAGAAGCAGGAGCTATGCTATTATTGCACAGATTAGACTGCATCATATTGCTTTTACCAGAGGTAGCACGTACTTGTTGTGGGTCCAGGATTTTCCAGACCATTGCCAGGGTGGACTAGGTTTTATCATGTGAACACGCCCTTGTGATTAAGCAATCACTTGGCAGTAAATGAGGAAGCTTTTGGGGGAATTTTATGGCATAAAGATTTTTTGCAACTATTTAGACTCCACTATTTCTATTTCTGGAATGTTTGAAGTCCTTGTTTTATTAAGGAAACTCAATGTCAATGGGATATGGTAAGGAAGTGTTTCAGAAGGAAATTTAGAACTAATTTTTATACTTGCAACTTTTTATCCTTTTCTAAAAAAAACTGAATGTCTAAAAGAGAGTGGGAAGATTTTTAAGATAATATGGTATTAGTAGAAATATACATAATAGATATTGAATGTAACATTTACTATGATATGAAAATCAAGCACCAGGGTGCAACAGACATGTGGCTGAAGTGTACAACTTGAACACTAGGATGAACTTTCTGAAGCCAGACCCTCTCCACTGTATAGTCACCACATTAAATCAGAGTACCTTTTAGAATTGCATTTTAGGATGTGTTTGAAGGGCAATAGCATTTTGTTATTTTAGTATATAAATATACATTTATATAACATGCTAATTTAGCCCATACTACAATCAGCATAACAGGACTGTATAGGGGTGAAGTCACATAGTTTAATTTTAATAATCAGAGGACACAAGTACCTACTAATAGATAAGGTATGCTAAGTGAATCCAATGTACATAAAAGATGAGGTGGGGTCTGACAAGATGGCTCTGTGGTTTAGAGCACTCACTGCTCTTCCAGAGGATCAGAGTTCAATTCCCAGGACTTATATGGAAACTCACAAACTCCCTCTTCTGGACTCCTCAGTCACCAGGCATGTAGCCTTAATGAGGCATACTGAAAATAAAAAAAATCATTTTAGGTTAGAAGGCTTATAATGAACTAGATAATGCAACAATATTTTTAAATATTAAATTTCAAAGCACCAAGATCTCTAAAGTTCATTTAATTTCCTGCCCCTTTTTTGTGTGATAATTTGTCTTTGTTAAATATACAAACCAAGCTTGGCATGATTGTTCATGCCTGTAATCCTAACACTCAAGAAGCTGAAGCAGGAGGATTGATATGAGCTCTAGGCCAGCTCAGGCTACATAGGAAAATTCAAGCTACTCTAGGCTACAGTAAAACCCCATCTTAGAACAAAACTCACAAAACCAGTGTCAATGATAATTGTTGTATAAAAGATAATTTGGCCACAAAATAGAAGCAGCATTATTTCCATGGCCTGATAAATTATTTCTAGAAAAAATGTATTAAAAATTTATATTAGGAAAAATACTTTATTTTATCTAACAACTTTATGCATTTTTTTCATCAAAGAGGAATTATGAATATTCCCTTAAACCTGGAGTATTATATGTATATGTGTTTTAGGGAATACATACACAGACACACCACCTTAGTTGTTGGGGGGTTGAACATATCCTGGTGCATTGTTTCTTAGAAGATAGCTACTGGGATTAAGAATAACAGCATTCTAGGGTTTATAAAGTAAAAGTCAGCATCTATTAAGAAAAATCAGTGTAGAAATATAAAAGATGAAGTTATTTTTACTTAATGCTGATTTACATTTATTGACCCTTTTTTTCTTCTTAATAATTACTGGACAACTTTGTGTAATGGCTACACATTCTGTTTTGTGTTTTGGTTAAAATAGTGTAATTTATTTGAAATAGCTATCTGCTTACTCAAGTTGTCGTTTAATAATACTCTAGGGCAATTATCACAATCTCATAAAAATGTGGATGGCTTTATCTGCTCCAGGAATTTCAGTCATTTTTGCCATTTTGAGACTTTTAGTAATCCATGAAGACCATGATTCATTAGGTGTGGAAATTTTGGTAAATTAATAATCATCATTTTCCTATTATTTTTAGGCATTCCAGAAACCAACCAGACTCGTTTTGATTTGCTCACAAATCAAAATCTTTCTTTTTCAAGATCATATGGACCTTTTATATACATTTAGACATATACATTCCTCAGATAACTCATTTTTGGTTATGTGCACTATACTAGAAACCAAATGAACTCTAAAGGGAAGTAAAAATAGAGTTCCTGGCCTCAGTGATAGGATAAAATTTCTCTTGGTGAAATACACAGAAAAACATTTTAAGAAATTTATTCCTGCATTTATACACTCAAGAAATACCAGGTAATATACCAGGTAACGAGAGTTGTCATGCCCCAGCTTTTACTTTATGAACTCACTAGTCATCATTGAACAAAACAGAAGTGTTGGCCGTCATTTAGTCCAGTGGTAGAAACAGATAGAAAAGAAAAGAAACAAAGAAAAGGCTAAGATTACTAAAAGTGTTTTAATGTGTTAGATGATGAGGGCATGGAGAAAAAAAGGCAAAGGATGGGGAATGTAGAGTCTGCAGTTTCCAGGAAAGTAGTCAGGCTCACTCTCCTGTGGTAGCAGTAGGAAAACTCGGAGGTCAGTATATTTTGACAGTTGGATATTAACTATAAATGATAAAAGAATGAGAATTTGAAATTTGCCACACAAGTGGCAAAACCCCAGTTGCCATTAGCAGACCACTTGCTATAGGAAAATAGAGTTTAGGCAGAAAGAGTATAGGAAAATAGAGTTTAGGCAGAAAGAGTAAATCTTATGTTTTGACATCAAAACATATTATGAGATGTCAAGTAGGCAACTGGCATTTCATGACATTTTAGGAGAGTTTGAAGTAGCAAGTCTAAAGTTTTGGTAAACCACACTGGAAAGCAAGAGAATAAAGGTCAGGAAAGGAAGATTTCAGGAGGAAGTGAGTTTTAGCTGGGGCATAGATATTGGAAAAGGAGGGGAAAGAAGGTTTTATGAGAGGAAATAACCTAGACTCTCAGACTATCCACTGACAAATCTCAATGTATCATTAATTTGCTCTCTCCACTCCCTTCTTAAAACTTTGTGAGTGTCAGAATCTTGTCAAACAGTAAGTGCACAGACTTATTTGTGGATTTAACATTTTTTTCTTTTTTTATTAGATGTTTTATTTAAAATATCTCCTTTCCCAGGTTCCCCTCCAAAAGAAAAAAGAAAAAGAAAATAAGAAAAAAAATAAAAATAAAAAACAACAAAAACTAAAACAATCCCTTGTTCCCTCCCTCCTCCCCCTACTCACCACCACACCCTCTCCCACTTCCTGGCCCTGGCATTCTCCTACACTGGAGCATAGAACCTTCACAGGGCCAAGGTCCTCTCCTCCCATTGATGACCGACTTGGCCATTCTCTGCTATACACATGCTGCTGGAGCCAGGAGTCCCCCATGTGTATACCCTCAGAGCTCCCAGGGACTAAAAAAAAATTTTTTTAAGGTTTATTTTTACTCTTTGGTGGAGTTTATTTGGCAGTTCTCTCTGTCTAGAAAAAAGTGTTGGGCTTCTTGAGTGTGAAAGTATGGCTTCTGCTGGCATGACCTGAGTCAGCGAGAACTTAATCTTGGAACCCTGGACAGCTTGACAGAGGCCACTGGCACTTGTCATCTCGCCCACCTTGATGGACAAGTGGGTCATGTATAGATGTCCTTGTTCCTGTACCACTGCATCACGCCCCCATTTGTGCTTGGGCAATGGCACTGGCAATATGTGTGTGTGTGCTACTGCCAGAGTATTAGTGCACCTGATGCTGAATTTCATGCTTGGTGACTTCTGCCTAGGTTCGCAATCTCCTCGGGACCTCTTCTTTAGCTGTGATACAACGTACCAGAAGTGGGACTTGCCATCATGAGGTTGGGTGTGAAGATGCACATACCAATGACAGTCTGTGGTTCTGGGGTGGGCACAAGGCAGCACCACCCCACCTCATGCTTGGCCTCCCAACCTTGTGCTCACATTTTATGACTAAGGCCTTCATGGAACCTGGTCTTGCCTTCACCATCATCCAAGTATTATGTTTTGTTTTATGTATGTGAACATTTTGACTATATTTATGTACCACCTGCATGCAGTGCCACAAGGCCAGAAGAGGGCTTCAGACCCTCTGGAACTAGAGTTATAAACGGTTGTGAGCCACCATGTGAATGCTGAGAATTTAACTGGGGTCCTTTGGAAGACCAGCCAGTGCTCTTAACCCTTAGCATTCCAAATAGTATGTCACAGGTTTATTGACTAGTAGTTACTTGTTGAAACTTAGAGCTTCTTAAACTTTGGGGTTTTTTTTTTTTCATTGAAAAGAGATAATTTATTTTGCTGCTAAGAAAATTAAAATATTTCTATATACAATGTCATGAATGGATGGGAAACTTTGTTTTTTATTGTAGTATAAAGCAGATTATACTTAAATCTGCCTTATACATTTTAGTCGTTTATAAGCATACATTTTTCAAATACTAATTACAAAGCTTTACTTCTTGTACAAAAATGTTCTCTCTTAAGGCAGCTGCCCTTGTTGTATATGTGCAGAAGCACTTGACATTTTACTTGGAGAGCTCTGAGCTTTCTGCAGGCCTGAGGCAGAAGCAGGCGGATTTCTGAGTTCGAGGCCAGCCTTGTCTAAAGAGTGAGTTCCAGGATAGCCAGGGCTATACAGAGAAACCCTGTCTCGAAAAACCAAA
>NW_022196904.1:99256951-99263429 GCF_008632895.1 Mastomys coucha | reverse complement strand
TTTTTTTTTTTTTTTTTGAAGACTGATTTTGTACTTGAATAAGTGATGTTTTTAATGATTTGGGTCATTACTTAAGACTAACTTAAACATGTCTTAATACCTTGATTCCTGAGAAATGAAACACTCAAAGTTGGTGTTCATACCTGTAGTCTGTGGAGCTTTGAAAGCACATGAAACAAATACTCCTTACATTGTCATTTCTTGCCTACTATTTGTAATTAATTTGGATTCTTAAAAGTTATCTGTAAGGTGTGTGGTTTGAATATATTGTGTGAGTTATGAACCTAGGAAACTTTCTACATTGTTGTAATTCCTTTTCCAGGGAACGAAGAAGGAAGAGATTGAAGGTGAAGAAGTATCTGGTTTAATTCAACCCGCAGAAGTATTTGCCCCCAAAAGCCTGGTGTTGGTGTCCAGATTAGACTATCCAGACATCTTTAGGGTAAAGAACTCATAGTCATCTTATCAATTCATAATATTGTGTAAATCTACTTTGAATGAACTAATATGACCAGAGGTGTTTTTTTTATTGAAAATATTGTTAGATTGAATTAGTGATTCACCAGTAAGATAAAATAAAATGTATGACATGAAGAAGCAGATTTGTGTTGGATGAAAGCAATACCTGAATAAGTTACCATGACTATTCATACTTCTAAGAGTATAATGCTTGCTTAAAAATAGATTTCCTATTTATTAAATAAAAATTATACACCATCAAAAATAATTTGATTAGCTTCAAGAACTTTAAAATGTACTCAGTGTAACAATTGTGAATATGTTTATTAAATTTGTGGTGTTAAATTATACTAAGTAAGATTAAATGAGATTTTAGATAATTCTGATGATGTCTTTAAAATACTGTTTAGAGCCAGGCCTGATAACTCAAGTTAGTAATTGTAGTATTTAAGAGGTAAAGACAAGAAGACCTTAAGTCCTGGGCAAGCCTGGTCTACATTCTGAGATACCACTTGTTTCTTTCAGATTTTTTCCCCTTTTTTTAAATATTCAGAATTTTCAAATACAAAGATGTATGAAAGAATAAATATTTGTACTAATATACAAGTATAAAGCTAGAAAGTGAGATTATACATTATAAAATAAATGACAGCCTCATTGTTACAATGACAATTATGATTCCTGTAGTGTGTTTTGTGACATACTATTTAGTATATGTAATTTCTACAAATTAAGGACAGTTACTAATTTTTTAGTCACAATTTCAGTAAGCTAAAAGATTGAGATTATATGTTAGGATCAAAAAGGAATCAGTCAGAAAAGAACTTGCTGCACCAATAAGAGATTTTGAACTTGGATCCTCAGTGCTCCCGTAAAAGCCCAGCACATGACTGAGCCACAAGTCTAACTGTGCTGGGGTAAAGCAAACAGGACAGGGAGGAAAGAGCCCAGATCTCACAGTCTCCTCAATCCATGAATGTCAGATTCAATGAGACCCTGTCTTCAAAACAATAGAAAGCTACTGAGGAAAGGTGTTGGCATCCTTTTCTGGCATCCATGTGTACACATGCTAACATATACACCCCCAAACAGAAGCAAGATAAAGAAAATAAACATTGCATTTCATCTTATTTTACCACTTACCATCTTCTAAACACAGCATGTTAATCTTGCTATCTTACCTGTTTGCTGTTCTTTGTTAGTTTCTATCACATAGTCTGGATTGATAAGAACCATATAACAGTATCTCAATTTTTATCTTGAAATATGGAGTTTCCTAAAATAAGTTTAAGAACAACCAGACAAACAGTATGGAGAAAAACAGTTCAGCCTTACAGATTAGCTGTAGTGGTTATCTAAACAGAGGTACCTGTTTTACAAATTATGGCTTTCTGCTTTCTATAAACTTATCTTGGAGTTCATTTGGGTGTTCTGGTCCTAGAGGAAAATTTAATAAACCTGTTTCCCTGCTTAAGATTTATTTCATGTTCAGTGTAGAGCATAATTGATGTGGTTCAAAGAGAAATTTTTCTAGCAGAGATGTCACAATTTATTTTTATTGACACTGCCATGAAATGACTGCGTGCGCCACTCTCTGCAGGCTTGCCTGGGTTTGATCTACACTGTGTACGTGGACAGTCTGAGTGTCTCCTTGGAAAGTCTCATCGCAAATCTTTGTGCTTGCCTTGTTCCAGCTGCTGGAGGGTCTCAGGTAAATAGAATGAATTTATTCTGGGTGATTTAATTTATGACAAAAAAAGAAAGAATTCTTCAAATACTTTTTGTTTTAGATAGGATCCTACTGTAGATAAACCATGTCCCTATGATGTACCTTCTAGACACTTAAGATTCCGTTCTTTTCATAGGTCAAAAAGCTGATTTCAAGGGCTTGAGAGATGGCTCAATGGTTAAGAGAACATGGTGCTTTTCCTGAGGACCTGAGTTCAATTCCTAGCATCTACATCACATAGCTCACAACCGTCTGTAAGCCCAACTCTAGGGACATCTGACCTCAGTGGCCATTTGCATTCATGTTCATGTACTCACCCCAACACAAATACATAATTAAAATAATAAAAATATATCTTTTAAAAAAACGAGCTGATTTTCAGACTGAGTTCCCCTTCAGCTAGCATAATTAGGAGACATATTCAATGTAACTTCAAATCTACTTTTTAACTTTTTGGATATATCTTTCTTTAGAAAGAATTTTTCAATATATTTTTCCTACTTTTTTATTTTTGTGTATAGTTAACACTTCAATTATATTAAAGTAAAAAAATTGACCAAAAATTAGAAGACAAAATTGAGAAAACTCTTTTTGTAGCATTGTAACTTTTAAAAATAGAATCCTTTTTGTTATATCTTGATGTTTAAATAAATTGTCTTGGAAGCAGAAAAATAAGAATCTTTGCTACCATGGTTTATTTATTGTTTCTAGGTCAACCATCTTTAAAAGCACCAGAGCTAGCAATACAGCTCTGGTGAGAGAGCACATGCTCATCATGAGTGAGGCCTACCCATCCATTCCAGTGCCAAGCAGAGCAGAAGGCTCATCTTCTTAGACCTTAAAGACGTCTACTTGGCCCTGTATTTGCTTTTTATATATCGAGTAAAAGAGACAGCCCTCTGAAAAGTCACACCACTTGTCCTTTAGTCTGTCAAAAACGTTAAAGGAATTCAGAGGTAGCAGATCTTTTCTGTTGGAGTTCCAAATGGTTGCAAGCTTCCTGACATGGATGCTAGGAACTAAGCTCAGATCCTCTGAAAGAGCAGCAAGTTCTCTTAACTGAGCCATATCTCCAGCCCCTGCAAAATGTTAAATTTGAAAAAGAAAAGATGTCACATATAGGGTATAGTTAGCATTTTAACTCTCTTCTTTCTCAATTTCTTTTGTCTTAAATTACCTCCTCTTCTTTTTTCCTTCTTCTTCTTCCTCCTCTTCTTTTTTTCCTCTTCCTCTATGCTGTTCTAAAGACAGAATCTTAAAAGTGGCCTTGGCCTCTCAGGCCTTTCCATTGAAGAAGCAGATGGTTCTGTTAACACAAGTTACCATAGCTTTGGTCAGCTATAATTGTTAGTGATAGTTAGTCTTATCTACTGAGGTTACAACTTCCGTGGAATGAATTTTCTGATATCATTTTGATTTGTACATAGCATAACTTGTATGTTTTAGGTTATGTTTCTTATTGTCTCATGATTTTATATGTTTCTCTCATTCTGCAGAAGCTGTTTTCCTTGGGTGCAGGAGACAGACAACTGATCCAGACTCCTTTGCATGACAGCCTTCCTGTCACAGGCACTAGTGTTGCTCTTTTATTTCAGCAACTAGGTATGTCTTATCCTGGATTTTAAAATATCTTCTTATAAAGGCCTGTGGCTGGAAAAGATGATTTAGGTTTGTATCACCTGACATGATAAAGGAAATATAAAGAAACCGTTCATTATCTATTGTAGCTTATCTGTGTCAGGAAGAAAGAACAGTGGACCAGGCTTCCATAATTTTGTATCGCCCCATTGGCATCGTTTGGATATTTGGAAGCAAGCTGCATCAAAGAAAGGGGCTAGATGAAAGACACTTTGTGTTTACTGCTTGGTATGATTGAGGATGGAGAGCGGTGCATCAGGTGTTCTAGCTGGTCAAAACACTGGCTACATATTTAAAGAGAGATAGAGGAACTGAAACAGTTGTTCTTTGCTAATTAGAATGTGAAAAACTTACCTTGGTTATAGTTTGGTTCCCTTTTAATACTAAGTTTATTCCTAGACATTTATCCATGGCAAATGATAATGCACATTCATAAAAATATTTGCACATGAATATTCACAGCCATTTTATACTAGTGAAAAATTGAAAGCCATCTTAGTGTTCATCAAAGGTAATAGGGAAATTCTGTGGTCTATCCTCATGATGGGATGTACAATGTAAAAGAATGAATTATTGATATATCCAACGTAGATTAACATAAAAATAATTGTGCTGAATGAAAAACATCACATAAAAAATGTATTACTTTATGATTTGGTTTCTTAAATTGCAGTCTAGTTTGGTGGCATAAACGGGTCTCCAATGACATTGTTGGTGGAAAGATTAAGGTTACAAAAGTCACGAGGAAGCCTTTTGTGGTCATGATTTTTGTAAATAAATATATCAAATTCATAACTGAAAACTAATTGAAAAATATGTGAAGGTTTGAGACATCCTTAAACAAAATAGAAGTAAGTAGACACAAATGTCTGTAATGAATGGATTTATTAATATAGTATATTCACTCAGTGGCAAATTACTCAAGGATACAAAGGAACATAGTATTGATACAGGCCATATCATGGATGTACTTTGAAACTATGCTATGAAAGAAGCCAGACACAAATGCCATATGTAGTATGATTTTGTTTATACGAAAGTCCAGAATATACAAATCCATATAGACAGAATCTAAAATAATAGTTTGTAGAGGCCATTATAGGATACAAAAAGGTCCAGGATTTCTCTTGGGTGACAAAATTGTTTAGTTTAGATATTATTAGTAATATATGTCTTAGTACTAAAACTACTGAACACTTCTAAACAGTAAATTTTGTAATCCCAATAGTCAAGAAGCTAAAACAGAAAGATTGCCACAAGTTTAATGCCAGCTTGGAAATACAAATTGGAATTACTCTGCTTAAAAAGGGGAAGTGAACAGGTGTGGAAACACAAAATAGGGCATTTCATAATATATGAACTGTATGTATCTCAGTAAAGACAAAATTACTGTGTTTTTGTAAAGCAGCTAAGGAAACATCTTGTAGCTGCTTGAACTGAAGGTTGGTAGAATTGGAATTTTGAAATTTTAATTATAATTGATCAGAAGCCAGCATTTTTAAAAAATTTATCTTTGAAAACTTCATACATGTACACAATGTATCTTAGGCATATCCACCCCCTACTCCCTCTCCTGAATCCTCAGGACCCAGCATTCTACCTCCCTTCTACCTTCATGTCCCCCTCTCACAGATCAGTTAGTGCTGATTGTATGCTCATGAGTGTGGGGTCATCCACTGGAGCATAGGAAACCTATCAGTGGCCTGACTCCTAAAGAAAGTGACTCATCTTCCTCTAAGAGTCATCAGCTACCAATGGATCCTGAGCAGGGATGTGGCCTCACCAGTGCCTGCCTAGTCCATGTTGAAATTTTATTTATTTGTTTTTAGTTTTTACTTAATCACTTTACATCCCACTCACTGCCCCATTCCCAATCACCCCCTTCCAAAATCCTTCCTCCCCGCCTTCTCTTCTGAATGGGTCGAGGCCCCCTTGGTATCTTCCAACCTGGCACTTCAGGTCTCCCGAGGCTAGGTGCTTGGTTTTTTTCTTGTATGTTTGTTTGTTTGTTTGTTTTTTAGACGCTTTTTTTTCTCTCTCTGGCTCCACTTGCTCTGGCCCAAAGATCTCTTTATTATTATATGTAAGTAATCTGTTGGTTGCTGTTTTGTCCTATGGCTAGTGTCCTTTGCCTTACAGAAGCTTTGTAATTTTATGAGGTCCCATTTGTCAATTCTTGATCTTAGAGCATAAGCCATCGGTGTTCTGTTCAGGAACTTCTCCCCTGTGCCCGTGTACTCAAGGGTCTTCCCCACTTTCTCTTCTATCCGGTTTTATGTGGAGGTCCTTGATCCGCTTGGACTTATGCTTTGTACAAGGAGATAAGAATTGATCAACTTGCATTCTTCTACATGCTGATAGCCAGTTGAACCAGCACCATTTGTTGAAAATGCTGTCTTTTTTTCCACTGGATGATTTTTAGTTCCTTTGTCAAAGATCAGGTGACCATAGGTTTGTGGGTTCATTTCTGGGTCTTCAATTCTATTCTATTGATCTACCTGCCTGTCACTGTACCAATACCAGGCAGTTTTTATCACAATTGCTCTATAGTACAGATTGAGGTCAAAGATGGTGATTCCTCCAGAAGTTGTTATTGTTGAGAATAGTTTTCGCTATCCTGGGTTTTTTGTTATTCCAGATGAATTTGCAAAT
>NW_022196904.1:99248107-99256872 GCF_008632895.1 Mastomys coucha | reverse complement strand
TTCTAACTCTATGAAGAATTGAGTTGGAATTTTGATGGGGATTGCATTGAATCTGTATATTGCTTTTGACAAGAAGGCCATTTTTGCTTTATTAATCCTTCCAATCCATGAGCATGGGAGATCGTTCCATCTTCTGAGGTCTTCTTTGATTTCTTTCTTTAGAGACTTGAAGTTATTGTCATATAGATCTTTCACTTGCTTGGTTAGAGTCACACCAAGGTATTTTATATTATTTGTGACTATTGTGAAGGGTGTCATTTCCCTGATTTCTTTCTTAGCCTGTTTATCCTTTGAGTAGAGAAAGGCTACTGATTTGTTTGAGTTAATTTTATATCCAGCCACTTTGCTGAAGTTTTTTTTAACAATTGTAGGAGTTCCCTGGTAGAATTTTTGGGGTCACTTAATACTACCATATCATCTGCAAATAGTGATATTTTGACTTCTTTCTTTCCCATCTGTATCTCTTTGACCTCCTATTGTTTTCTATTGCTCTGGCTAGGACTTCGAGTACTATATTGAATAGGTAGTGAAAGAGTGGGCAGCCTTGTCTAGTCCCTGATTTTAGTGGGATTGCTTCAAGTTTCTCTCCATTTAGTTTGATGTTGGCTATTGGTTTGCTGTGTATTACTTTTACTATGTTTAGGTATGGGCCTTGAATTCCTGATCTTTCCAAGACTTTTACAATGAAAGGATGTTGGATTTTGTCAAATGCTTTCTCAGCATCTTATGAGATGATCATGTGTTTTTTTTTTCTTTGAGTTTGTTTATATACTGGATTACATTGATGGATTTCCATATATTGAACCATCCCTGCATTCCTGGGATAAAGCCTACTTTAATCATGATAGATGATTGTTTTAATGTGTTCTTGGATTCGGTTTTCAAGAATTTTATTGAGTATTTTTGCATCAACATTCATAAGGGAAATTGGTCCGAAGTTCTCTTTCTTTGTTGGGTCTTTGTGTGGTTTAAGATACATGAATTCGCCCCTTAGGACAAACAACAATATGAACTAACTAGTACCCTCAGAGCTCCCAGAGTCTCAACCACCAACCAAGGAGTACACACAGTGGGACTGATTGCTCTGGCAGCGTGTGTATAGTGGAGGATTGCAAATTCGATCATCAGTGAGAGAAGAGGACCTCAGCCCTGTGAAGGTTCTGTGCCCCAGTGTGGGGGAATGCCAGGGCCTATAAGCAGGAGAGGGTGGGGTGGCAGGCATGGGGAGGGGGGAGGCATCTGGGGTTTGTTTTTGTTGTTTTCATTTGTTTCTTTGTTTTTTAGAGGGGAAACTGGGAAGGGAGAAATTTACATGTAAATAAAGAAAATATCTAATAAAAAAAAAGATACATGAATTCACATTCACAGGAAAATAGCAGGGATCCAATTTATTATTTTGAAAATTATCAATAAGGAATCATAGTAACAATAAAAAGAAAAGAATTGCCCCTTTTAGAAATATTCTAATTTATAAATGAATGCAAAGTATCATATATTTACAAATATCTAAGCATTAGCAGTTATTATCTAAATAGTACAAAAAAAGCATAGTATGTGCTTCCCTTACTTTAAATTACCTGTGGTTTTAACATAATCTCAAGTCCGTAAATGGAGAAGATAGAACTGTATGCATCAAAGATATAATTCTCAAAATGCATACGTTTGTGGCCATGACCATGGTGCAATTGATAGAGGCTCCTACTGCTGAACCTGCAACCTTATTTCAGTCCTGGCATCCTACATGATGGGATTAAAGAACAGATGTGTTTCAATTGTCTTCATACCTCACCTGCATGCCATGGCATTCCTGCACACACTGCACCCCTTTGCCCATCCCATGAAGTAAACAATGTAATTATTTTAAATTTAAAAGTCATGTTTTCAGAAACTGCCATTCAGTTCTCAGGTTCTTTAACAACTCCCCTAGTCTTTCCCCACAGCCTTCCAAGAAAACATCTTGTTTTAACA
The DNA here is from genome assembly GCF_008632895.1 of Mastomys coucha. Classification (NCBI taxonomy): domain Eukaryota; kingdom Metazoa; phylum Chordata; class Mammalia; order Rodentia; family Muridae; genus Mastomys; species Mastomys coucha. The sequence continues at coordinate 99,254,904 of NW_022196904.1, read as the reverse complement.
TAGCAAGACAGAACTCTTATGTCTGTGATAATATTTTGGACTAAAAAAATACTACCTATAGAAACATTAAAAAATTAGTTAAGATAAAAACCTAGACAGTTACTTTGGGCTATATAATACAGTAATTACATATGTTTTTATGTGTGACCTCAGAAAGCAAAGCACACTAGTCAACAAGGATCAAATGGGCAATGATAGTCTTTGGTATTTGTAAAACAGTTCTTTTAAAGAACTGGCATAAAAGTTCTTTATCTGGAAACTTAAAAATGCTATTAGTTTCTTAGTAACATTCTAATTCTTACAGCTTCCACTTTTCTAGCTCCTAAAAGTATATGCTTGGGAATTGCTATTATTATACCAATTATTATTATGATTCCTAAAGCATACCTATCTTCCTATAAGGCTAAAAGTATGTATGGGGAGGACTATGGTTTGTTCAACTTCACATCTCTGGTAACTGCCATGAACCTGGCACATAGGGATTTTTTTTAATTAAAAATATTTGGTTTATGGGTTGGAGAAAAGGCTCCATAGTATAGATTGACGATAAATCAAAAGCATCCTGATGTAAAACTTATCTTCGCTGATAACTTTAATTTTTGAGACAGTATCTTCCTACATAACCCAGGTTGGCCCTAATTTGCTGTCCCCCTGCTTTAGCTTCTTGAGTACTGCAATTACAAGCATTCACCATCATGCTTGGTGTGTTCTCTCTCTCTCCCTCTCTCTCTCCCTCTCTCTCTCCCTCCTTCTCTTTCTCTCTCTCTCTCTCTCTCTTTCTCTCTCTCTCTCTTCCTCCTTCCCTCCCTCCCTTCTTCCCTCTCTCTCTTTCTTTCTCTCTTCCCCTCTCCCTCTCTCTCCCCCCCCCAGTGTGGAGGGGGATGCAGGGGGAGGGGCAGTATGCACATGCATGCTTGTGTATGTAGAGGCCAGAGGTTGTGTGTGTGTGTGTGTGTGTGTGTGTGTGTGTGTGGTGCTGGGGGAGGGGCAGTATGCACATGCATGCTTGTGTATGTAGAGGCAGAGGTTGCTGCTGAGTGTTTTTCACTACCTTCTCACTTGAGACAAGATCTTTTACTAAACAGAGGTCACAGACTGGGTTTGAGTCTGGCTGCTCAGTGAGTTCTGGGGAATCTACCTGTCTCTTTACCACCCTTCCACAACAGAGCCAGAGCTACAAAAGTGTGTGGCCATGTCTGGCTTTTACTGGGTGCTTGGGTTATATGATCTCAGGGCTTTTACTGAGTGAGCCATCTGCCTGATCCCTCCCATTATGTCTAATAACACTTGAATGCTACTATTAAATAACTCTGTTTAGTTGTCTTTTTATTGAACATCAGTGACCTGTGGCAAGACAGCTATAATTAAACTGAGTTGATCTTCAGTGTTACAAAGTTCTCATGTGTAAACTTTCAGTCGTCTCTTTTAGCACCTCAGAGATTAGTTTTTCTATAAAATATGCCTGCTCAACATGTAAACATGCAGCTTTCAAATGGCAGGAGGTTAAACTGCCCTTTTCTGTGCTAACTTATAATTGTCTATGTCTGTATTTTGGTATGCTTTTCAACTTGCTGTCCTTACTGAACTGTGAACTTACAAGAGTCTGCCTTATATTTATCTCCATCTCTAAAATTTAGCATTTTCTACCATATCTCAGAAGTCTGATAAGTCTTTTTTACAATCTAACATGTAGAGAAAGTAGGCACTTAATAAATATTGGTCAATTAAATGATAAATCTTTTCCCCCACCATGAATTGACCAGAAAAGAGATCAAGACTTTCTAGAATATATCCTTCTTCAAAGTATGAGCTTGTAAGGGTTTGTGAGATGGTACATAGGTGAACATACTTTTTGTGCATGCTTGCTGACCTGATTTCTATACCCAAACCCATAGGAAGGAGGGAGGGAGAACCAATTCACTAAGTTGCTCTCTGACCTCCACAAGTACATCATGGCATGTGCATGCATACTCCACATACATTACATAAGGATGTATATACACATAGTAAAGTACAATTTGAAAAAGTATGGTCTTTGTTCCTTAATTTACCCTTTTGATATCTGAGACATAGTATTCTGTTGCTATAACATGTATTCAATATTCAGTGGAAAGTCCTGGAATAAAGCCTTTGTTATTCACGTATAATAAAGAACAAATCCATTTAATCCTGTGGCACTGAGTTTTAAAACTTAACTCTCCAAGAAAATTGAGATCAGGAAGTAATTTTAAGATCGCTTTAGTATTTGAGCAGTTGGTGGGATGAGTATGTGTGTCGTAAGTCCAGTAGAAGTTATCACCCGACTGTTTATCATTCTGTCAGCTTTGCTGTTACTGTGAAGTATTAGAAGAAACTATTTTGGGTCATGCCGGCTTCTTGTCATAGCTATAGCATTTGCTTTCTGAGTTAAGTGAAGCTATGAACACAGCAACACACATTGCTTCTTAGGAATACAAATCAGCATGATGCCTTAAAATTTGAGATTACTAGTTATGTACAATTTAAACACTTAATACTAGAAATATGGAACTTGTATATGAACAGGTTAGTTTTGTTTGTTTTTTTTTTAACTACAGTTTTTTTGGGTAAAGAAAATTTTACCGTTTAGATTATCTCAATATGTAATTCCTTACTTGCTCAATTATGCTGTGCAGAGGATGTCTGGCTAACTCTCCTTGAGAAGGTAAACTGGGTTTTTTTGTTTCACCAGTCTAAGAAAGTCTCTCATAACTGAAAATAGACCTTCACACTCTGTGTGATATCATATGAATCTTATTTTCTTATGAAATGTGTCATTATTATCATTGTTGTGAGCAGAATGAAGTTCAGGAAGGGACAAGTTCTCCCCTAATTCTTCTTGAAAAAGTCTTACTGCCCTGATAACGTTCATCTTTAAAAAGTCCTGCTCAAGGTCATTTCTTGAGAAGCTGCCACCTGAGGTAGACCCAGTGTAATGGCAAGGCTTACAAGATGAAGAAGAGGGACAGGAGATTGGTATCAAATGGTACCGGGTAAGACTATCAAGTGGCCATTATTATCTTTGAAGATAAAAGGCAATAAGAAAGCCAAAGGATATGGGGGAAAAAAAACCCTAGAAAATAGAAACTTAAAAGTAGGACTTCTGGCTTCAGAAGTTAATACATTTGTGGTGACTAAGTTTGTGCTAGTGTGCTATTGCAGCTGTAAGAAATAAATGCATCCACAATTTTTGTGCATTTTACTGTATTAAGAACTGAATGCAGAGCCTTTTCTTGTGCATGCATGCTAGACAAGTACTTTACTACAGAATTATACCTCTGTCTTCCTCCCCTGTCTTGTTTGAGACAGGGTCTAACTAAGTTGTTCAGGATAAATAGCCTTGAGTTTGTAATACTCCTGATTGGACCCCAAGTAACTAGGATTACAGGAGTGCATTACTGTGTTTGTGGCCACAGACACTCAAATACATAGATCTTTTTAGAAATAATTTAATTCATAAGAAATAACCACATGAGTAAAACTAGTCCTTGTGCATGCACACTTACCTTCCTCCAATTATAATATTTTACGTAGTCATAGAACCTTACACAAAGTGGGCTGTGGAAACAGCATATTTGTTAAAGTGCTTTCAGTTCCTGAGCTCCACATAAGAAAAGCTGACTGGTGGAATGTTCTTAGGATCCCAGCACTGGGAATGCAGAGACAGGTAGAGAGATTGCTGTGACTCAGTGACTAGTCAGTCTGGCCTACTGGTCTAACTACAGATCAATTAATGACCCTGTCTCAAAACACAATATAGCTAGCTCATAAGGAATGACTTCCAAGGTTATCTTCTGGCTTCCATGTAAACACATACACATTCAAATCAGAATTGACATTGGTAACATACTATTAAGGGACAAGTGATGCTTCTTTAAATACACAATCGTATAGTTTTGACTTCTAGAAGCCTGTTAATGTCTTACATATTCAGGACACAAAACTAAATCAGTCTAATTGTTAGAAAGACAAGAAAAACAAAGTAACGTGTTTATAAAGGCCTCAGTTTTGGTGATTGTTTAATGAAAAATGCCCCCATAGCTATGTGTTGGAGTCCTTAGTGTCCAGCTGGTAGTACTGAGAAGGCCGTGTGTGGGGCCATGCGGGAAGTGGCTTCTTGAAGGAAGGGTCATTTGGGCCTACTTCCTGTTCACAGTATTTCCTAATTGTAGATGCAGTATGATCAGTTGGCTCCCTGATGCTGCTGCTGTGCCTTCTCTCCCTGCTGTCTTGTCTTCTCCTTCATGGCAGAATGATCCTTTGACACTAACTGTAACCCAGAAATAACCCTTTTCCCTTTATAAGAAAGATTGCTTGTCAGGTATGTGACCGCAATCAGTGAGGGGGAAAATGACTTGGAGGTTTTAAAATTAAGTACCTGAAGCAGCTAATCTAATAGAGAAAAGTTTACTTAGCTCACAGAATCACCTTATGGCACCAATGATAGCCCACCTGTATGTGGGAGAAACAAGTGGTAATACCTTGAACTAGAAGCTGAGACAGGGAGGGGGAGAAGACAGTCAAGGTCCCATCGTCCCTTTCAAGGGAATCCTACGATTCTCCCAATATGCCCCACTTCCAAAATGTTCTACCACCTTTCCCTAGAGCTACCCTCAGACTATGCTTCATTTATAGGCATGGAACCAATACCTAAACCATCGTCTAAACTGGAACACTCAAAAGTTTGGCTATGTGAGTTTAACATGGGATAGGTTTGGGTAGAGAATTGGAAATATTGAACTCCTTTGCAATGTGTGATTTGTTTGTTTCTTTGTTTTTGGTTCTTTTGTGTTGCAATTGCTAAGACAATTCTGGATCTATAATATAGATAATAGAATAGAAATTAGCAAATAAAGAAGAGCTTTGAAGTTATTAGGATGCAGTGTTTTCAGTGCAGAAAGAGATACGCACATATAAGTTGAAGGAATAGAGGAAACTAAGGATTAGTTGGAATTGAAATTATGTAGATCCATTCTCAAAAGTATTTATGCCTTTATGTGTATGCTAATATTATATGTATTTTTGTATATCTATGCATATTTCCTATAGGTAGAAATGGGTTATAAGGAAAGACATTTATGTGGAAATTATCCAATATATACCCTGGCAGTTTGAAACTTGGTCTTTAGTATTAGTTCTTACCAAAAGTTGCCAGGACTCTGGATTCCAGCAGTTTTCATTCTGGAGCAGGGTAAGAATATTATGAGTCTGGATTGTTATATTAAGCAAGAAGCAGGAACTTGGAAGAGGAAGGGGCAGAAAAAGAGTTATGCTCTAAGGGCAAGGAAATAAGACAAAAGGAGTCCTGTTGTCTTAACCTAGGATAGATTTAGTGTCAAACTAAAGCAGTAATGACCTACAGACTCTCAAGAGAAAAGAGAAAACCTTGTGTTTAAGCCAGCATTTGGTTAATATGACAGAACACTGTCAGCCACAACAGGTTAAAAAAGAAAGGTGGTTTTAGAGATTTTATTCTGTGGCTGGCTGGTTCCATTATTATGGTCCTTTGGTGAGGCAACAGGATAGCAAATTAGCTGCTCATCTCATATAGTCATGTGTCAATAGGAAGAATACATTTTTAGAAGTGGGTCCTTGGACAGACATCCTCAAGCATATGTCCTTCCATGTCTTAGGCAGTACAAATCTAGGCTATATAGTGAAAACAGACAGATAGCATAGACTGTGACACTGAAGGCCTTGTGTGCAAAACAGCATGAGATTAAATCAAGCACAAGAGAAAATGATGAAATCAAGAATCACAGATGGCCAAGCGGTGGTGGCTTATGCCTTTAATCCCAGCACTTGGGAGGCAGAGGCAGGCGGATTTCTGAGTTCGAGGGCACCCTGCTTTACAGAGTGAATTCCAGGACAGCCAGGACTACACAGAGAAACCCTGTCTCGAAAAAAAAAGAAAAAGAAAAAGAAAAAAGAAAGAATCACAGATGAATATAGAATGTAGGAAAATACAAAATGTGTGAGGCTGCCCCTGGCATAACACAACATAGAGTTTTCTGTATAAGCAGAAGGAATGCAGAAAACAAACAAAACTGTGGTGTTAGAAACGTATAAACTCAGGCAGTGGTGGCGCAGGCACTTGGGAGGCAGAGGCAAGCAGATTTCTGAGTTGGAGGCCAGCCTGGTCCACAGAGTGAGTTCCAGGACAGCCAGGGCTATACAGAGAAACCCTGTCTTGAAAAAACAAACAAACAAACAAAAAACAACAAAAAGAAACATATAAACTAATTATGTAGTCATTATTCACATTGTCCACTGTACCTAATTATGCTGTGCTTTCATATGAGTAGAGTTAGTTTTGTTATGCCTACATTATTACAAGTATGTAATTCACTGTACAATGATACTAGGACAGCTATTGTTACTAGATGGTAGGAATTTGTCACCTCTGTTATGAACTTATAATACCACTGTTTTGTATGTGATCCAGACACTGAAATACATGACTGTTTTAACATCAGAAAAACACTCTAAAATCGAACAAAAACCAATGTTAAGTTCCTTTAATGGGAACTTAAATATAGACCTTGGAGATAAAATACAGAAAAAAGTAATAGTAAATTTCCAAACAACTCACAGGATCAGTGGCCATCATAGGTGTAAATAAAGACATTTAGGAAGTCAGATGTGTGCCTATAGGTTGTGTAGGTTAGATTAATCAAGTATTTTCTTTTGGTGATCCCCAGAATATTACCTTTTGCTTCTTTGTCATTGACAATCTGTGATTGGTGGCAGTACAGTACAATTTTTTTTTTTTTTTAAAT
>NW_022196904.1:99212262-99247116 GCF_008632895.1 Mastomys coucha | reverse complement strand
TGAAATCTCAGGGTTGTTTTGATTTGCATTTCCCTGATGACTAAGGATGTCGAACATTTCTTTAGGTTATGTAAAGTAAACCTTTGCTCTTTTGTTTTTAGGCATCCAAAACGTCCTCAACCTCTTTTGTGCGGTCCTTACAGAAAATAAGGTTCTCTTCCACTCAGCAAGTTTCCAGAGACTTAGTGATGCCTGTAGAGCCCTGGAATCTTTAATGTTTCCTCTTAAGTACAGGTGAAATTCTTACTTGATAATATTATTTATTCCCACATTATGTATTACTTGTTGATAAATCAAAATGGCATGGCCCAATTGCTTTGAACCACAGAGGTTTGTTATGTTAAGTTAGAGTTATGATTCTAATAAAGTCTAGTCTAAATTTGGGACTTTTCCAAGTTGTACATCACTAAATGTTGATTAATTTAGTGAAACATATTTAATTTACTTTGAATAGTACTGTCAGCAATATTTAATTATCTTTCAATACTGATAAAATTCTCTGGTTAACCTTATTTGATACTAGTGTATTAATTTTTAGAAATTACTAAGATTCTGTTAATTAAGAATCCTTATCGGTTTTAGATAACTCTTAAATTATTTGTATATAAATGATGTGATGTTTCTTCACAATAACATAGAAAATAGAACATACGTTGGTAGACATACTTGGTTATGAATTGGTAATTGTCAAGGGTAAATATGATCAAAATGCATGGTATGAAATTCTCAAAGAATTAATAAATATATTTTTATGGTTCAGAGTGCACAGAAATAAAGGGAAAATGTGTTCATATTGTGGGAAAATAACATATGTGAACTTTTTTTATTATTTCCAGTTACCCTTATATCCCCATTCTTCCGGCTCAGCTCCTAGAAGTTTTGAGTTCTCCAACTCCATTCATTATTGGTGTACACTCCATCTTTAAAACTGATGTCCATGAACTTGTAAGTACCCAGATGTCCAGATCTTGAGTCTTTTGTTTTCAGTCTTGCGAGGTGAGGTTCCCACATCATTATTATTTTCATATAAGGCCTGTTTCCCATAGAAAAGAAAGACTAGAAGGAAAACAAGTGTAAGCAATCTAAATATATTTAATTCTACAAGTATGGGAGTTTAAAGGAGAATTTATGTATTCATTCATATATTTATGAGCAAGATGGTTTTAGACAGGGAAGATGACTCAGTGGGTAAAAATGCTTGGTTTGAGTTTATTGAGTTTTTTGTAATTGCAACTCTCCTGGTTGAAATAGAAGAATCACCTGGAAGGTTTCAGGTCAGCAAGGCTGACGAGAACAATGCAGCAGAAATAAGAGAAACACTGCTTTAAACAAAGTAGAAGGCCAGAATCAACTCCTGAAAGTTATCTTCTGACCTCCACATGTACATCACGGAGGAAGGAGAAGGTGGTTGTTTGGAGCTGTGAAAACTAAAATATAGCATCAGTGGGTCTAATATACAGAAACAAATTCCATTGGGTGTATTGGCAGATTAAGACCTGTCAGATAATGAAGTGGGATTCCTGGTGTGAGATGAGGGGTGTGTTCTGAAGCACTGTGCCTCATGTACAGGGAGCACGTTAAGTGGCACTTTTCATGGCGTTTTCATACTAAAAGCATTTTGTTGCATGATATCTGTAATCTACAAGACTTTGTAATGCTGCTGCTTTTCTAAATGCCAGCAAAAAAGGAAGCTTCAGTGTCCCTCACATAGCAACTGCAGCTGGAACCACATCAGAGATGGCATTGACAGTACTGAGAGATCAGAGAAGACCCCCGCGTGTATACCAATCCATTCTCCTAACATCGTGTTTCATATCTAGTTCTTTTTAACTCCAGTATCATCATATAAAAATGTATAAGCCAATATGCATGTTTATTAAAAAGTAGGTGCCATATAATTTGTAAATTATTTTAGTAGTACTAAATATAGAGATAGGACAAATCAAATGTTGACAGTTCTAGGCTTCTTCACATTTTAATAAATAAATTAGAATGAATTATAACCACATTATCAAAATCTTTCATATTTATGTAAGTTATTTATTTATTTATTTATTTATTTAGGGGATGGGGTTCAAGATAGGGTTTCTCTATGTTGCCCTGGCTGTCCTGGAACTTACTCTGTAGACCAGGCTGGCCTCAAACTCAGAAATCCGCCTACCTCTGCCTCCCAAGTACTGGGATTAAAGGAGTGCGCCACCACTGCCTGGCAAATTATTTTTAAATATGACCTTTTAGAATGCTACAAATCAGGTTTGGGATGTTGTTTTTATTTTAGTTTTTGTTTTTGAGACAGAGTCTAATGTATCACAGGTTGATGATAACCTTGTATTCATTACATAGCTAAGAATGGCCTTGAACTCATCCTTCTGCCTCCCAAGTACTAGAATTAAAGATGTGCATCACCACTCCCAAGCTAGGTTTTAATCTAAACAGTAATTGTTTAATATATATTGCTTTGTTTTTCGATTCATATGGAATCCAAATGTCCTAGCTCATGGAATTTTACCATTAACATGGAATTTTACCATTAACACGCCCCACTTTGTAGAATCTCTTTAATGTGTCTAAGTAGTTTGCTCCATGGCATCATTTGCCATCCAAGCCTCCTTCCCTATGCTTTCTCTATTAAAATCCCCTCAGGTAGTGTCCTCATTGGGATGACTGATGCTAGGCTGCTGCCAGTTTGTAGTTCCTTCCTATGGAAAGACAAAAGAGGACATAGAAGAGCCTTACAGCACTCCTCTTCTGAAGCACAGCAGTGCGCATATCATTTTTTCATCTTCCACTTACAGAAGGGTACTCTTGTACAGTACCCAAATTCCAAGGAAGTTGGGACATGTAGTGTAATTAGGAACTCTTACTATGAACCTCTTCCTCAATTTAGTTTTTCTCAGTTTGAGTTAGTCAAGGACAATTTGCTTAAAAACAAATATATATTATGAATTGTGGTTAATTTTTAAAATCTTTTTCAGTTAGATGTAATCATAGCAGATTTGGATGGAGGCACTATTAAAATTCCTGAATGCATTCACCTCTCATCCCTCCCGGAGCCACTTCTTCATCAGACTCAAGCAGCACTTTCTCTGGTATGACTCTTTGTTCATGGTAATTTTTCTTGATTTAAACCTGAAACTAAGATAACTGGAATTTAAAAAACATTGTCTATTACTCTGTGTGTGTGTGTGTGTGTGTGTTTGTGTATGTGTTTGTGTGCGCGCGTGCGCACGCGTGCATGCACATGTTTCTGTGTGTACATGTTTACACATACACACTCACACATTATGTTGAGATGTGCTGTCTCTATGTAGGTCTGGCACTTACTGTGTAGTATCTGCCAGGTGTTGGGATTAAAGTTATGTACCAGCGTACCCCATTAGAGTGTAATTATTTTAAAGAGTCCTATGTTTGAAACAAATAAATTCTTATATAGTCTTTAGAGAAGGATCCTTCATTTACTAGATAGATATATAGAGAGTATTTGTTTCTCATTCAGTATATTTATATAGTAGATATTATATATCAAATTCTGTGAAAGTAAAACTCTGCCTTTAATCTCAGCACTAAGGAGGCAGAGGGCAGAGGATCTCTCTCTAGAGTTCTCCAGGCCAGTCTGGTCTACAGAGTGAGTTCCAGGAAATTGTACATTTTTTTTAATCCTACTAACAGGATTAAAGTCTGTATAACCTTAATACTCCAGTCTAGGCTGTTGAAATTCTTTGTTTTCTTCCTTAAATAGAAGCTTGAAGTACACAGTTACCGGAAGAGATTTCATTCTCAGCAAACTTCCTGCTTTATGTTAATCTGTATGTTTTTTGTCATGGTTATGGGAGGTTATAGGAGATTTTTAGAAAATCCCAATGTTTCCTAATGCAGTTTGTAATCTGAAATACAAGATGTGGCACAATGGGAAAGAAACCAATATAGGACTTACTTTACATTCTGCAGCTTGATGCCATTGAGCAAATCATGTCTCTTCAAAAGGGCTATACTCTTGATTTTATAGGATGTTTTATTTCATAGAGAGATGAACAGGTGACTTTCTCAAATTAAGGCATGGCAAGGATAGTTATAGGTTTCTTTTTTTTTTCCAATGGGAATTTAGCAATATATAACAAAATTATATATGAGATATACATAGACAGATAATCCTACTTTTTACACTTTATACTGATGATCATCTCCAACAACATGGAAATATACATGCACATCCATGTTGCCTCAGCATTATTTGTAACTTCAAAGTATTTCAAGCAACTTAAACACTCATGTACTAAAAGGGTGGTTGAGAATATAGGTTTCTTATAATGCCTATTTTAAATGATGGAAAGACTTGAGATTCCAAACATGGTATCATCTCAGATAATACAACATTTCAAAAGGTGAATAATTTTAAAGAAATGCATTAACTATATATTGGATTGATTGCAATGGATGTAGCAGTAGCTGAAAAATTAGTATTTGAGTCATTGAAGAAATTTAATGTTTCTAGAATTCTTATGGTATTTAAACTCCTTTATAAGTAGTCATTTAGCAATTATATAAGTAGTTATTCATTTGCAATTATTTAGCAGTTATATAATAATTATTCAATGATTATGTGTCAGAATTAACAAAGAGAGATTGTAGCTCTTTTTTTTTTTTTTTTTTTTTTTTTTTTTTTTTTTCTTTTTTTTGAGACAGGGTTTCTATGTGTAGCCCTGACTGTCCTGGAACTCACTCTGTAGACCAGGCTGGCCTCGAACTCAGAAATTTGCCTGCCTCTGCCTCTCAAGTGCTAGGATTAAAGGTGTGTGCCACCACCACCTGGCGAGATTGTAGCTCTTAAATCAATAGATTTTGTGTGAGTTCTTCTACATGCTGTAAGCCCCACCTGCCATGCCTCTGCCGCCAAGTATCGCTAACACATGCAAGTTACCTGTGGTAAACCTGTGTGCTTGTAAACATAATAGGCTATCCTATATGTACAGTATAATATGTCATGAGTGAGGCTAAGAGCAGTGTATATTGGCCAACAAGGACCACAAAGAGTTCAAATTTAATGGATATACTAAGGGAACTTTGAAAAACACATATGGAAAGTTTGTTTAGTTATTAAACAATTGTAACCAAATGGCCATACATTATTTGAACTGTGTAAGAATCATGAATGACTTTAAAGGCATCAAAACATGAAGATAGTATATAGGAGTGACCTTGTGATTTGTAATTAGGACTGAGATTTTACTGTTCTTTTTATTTTGAGACAGGGTTTCACTCTGTATCACAGGCTGACCCCCTACTTAGCCTCCAGAGTGCTAGGATTGTTGGTTTTCACTTCTTGATATACTATGAACAACTTTTGTTTGTTTTTGTGGTGCTGGGATTTAACTCAGAGCCTTGAATATGCTTGGCAGCCTACTGATCTACATCCCAGCCCTTTTAAATATTAATTTGAGACAGGACCTCACTAAATTGCTAAGGCTGGTATCTCACATGCAAACTTGGAACAGCATTCCATGAATCTGCAATTACAGATGTGTTCCCTCACACCAACTTGAAAATGATCTGCAAACCCAAAATGTGTTACTTACTGACAGAGCCTCGTCTTTTCTTCTGTGCAAGTCTTACCTAGATTTTCTCACACCCCCACCTACTCTTCCAACTTGCTTATCTTCAGAGCCTAACTCAAATGTTAATCTTTTTCTTTAGCGTTTTAGGTGGTTATACTTCTTATTTCTCATGTTACTATTCATAGCTTCGACACGGTCTACCTGTGTTTGCTACCTTTACTTTTTTAGTGTACTTTCTGAAAGATTTTATTTTCACTATATAGGTATGCAATTTTTTGCCTAAACGTATATATGTACACCATATGTGTGCAGTGCCTGAGGAGACCAGAGGAAGGTATCGGAACTGTAGTCGTAAGCCACCGTGTAGGTGCTGGGAACTAAACCCAGATCCTCTGAAAGAACAGCAAGTGTCTTAATCACTGACCTGTTTCTGCAGCTCTCCTTTGAAAACATTTATTCGTTAATTTTGTTAGCATACAGAATAGGTTTTCATTATGACACTGTCCTATGTGTCATTGTACTTTGCTTATTTTCACCTCTATTATGTCCCTTATCCTTACTTTTATGTAAATCTGGATTACACTTATAAGAATATGTGTCATTTATCCATCTGCATTTTACTTACTACACTTTAGCATGGTGATATCCAGTTCTATTCATTCTCCTTAAAATAACATGATTTAACTCTTCTTTATAGTCTTTAAACTGCATACTGCATAACATTTTTTTTTTGTTCTTTCATTGATAGGCATCTGACTGATTCCATCTTTGTTGTGTCTAGTACTGAAGTAAACATAGGTGTTCAAGTATTTCTGTGGTTTGCTGATTTAGATTCTTCTATGTGGTTAGTACCAAGAGTGGTATAGATAAGTCAGATGATAGTTTTTTGTTCATTTTGTTATTTCACTTTTTTGATGACCTTCCTAGAGGCTGCACCCGTTTGCACTCTTTGCAGTGGTGTTTGAAGCTCTTCCTTACCCACATCCTTGCCAGCATTTGCTGCCATTTCTTGTCTTGACAGTCACTTTGCCATTGAGGGAGATGGGATCTCAATATGGCTTTAATTTGTGATTCTCTGATTGCTAGTCATGGTGCCAATTCTTTTTCAAATATTTATTAGCCATTTGAATTTTTCACTAACCCATTTGTTGATTGGACAATTTGGTTTCTTGGTGTTTAACATTTTGAGTTATCTTTATATTTGAGATATGACCTTCTAATTTGATATGTAGCTGGCAAAAGTTTTATCTAATTCTGTTGGCTACCTCTTCTTTCTGCTCATGGATTCATTTTTTGTAGTATCATTAATCAGTTCTCCTGGACCATTAGAGCCCTTTTCAGAAGAACATTGCCTGTGAATAGATCTTGGAGGTTTTTTTCATGTTTTCATCTACCAGTTCACTTTAGGATCTTATGTTAAGGTTTTTAGTTCATTTTGATTTTTTTTATAGGATAAGGGGAACGTCTAGAATCATTCCTTGACATTTGTATATCATTTTTCTAGAACCGTTTGTTAAAGAGATTGTCTTTTCTCTAATACATGTATTTGATACTTCTGTCAAAAATGAGGTGGTTGTAGTTGTGTGGGCTTATTTCTCAGTTCTCTGTCATCTGCTTAGTTTTTGTATTACAAGATGCAAATTAAGCCTCTTTTAAGAAGTAGCAACATAGATGTATAACACTGCTCCCAACAGGTCTGTACCCAAGGGTGACTAGTCTTTTATAATTTGGTATATGATCTTTGAGAACTGTTCATACTCAGATACATGTTTATCTGTGTGTACATTTATTTGTTTGTTTGAGGTTTGCTTTCATTTATATTTAAGCAAGGCAATGTTACATGACTTTTTCTAGTTAATATTTTTTTGTAATGCTTATTTATTTCATGTGACATGTAGGTAAAATACATTTTTTACATAAAATAAAATGCATTTTATCTACATGTCACAGATGTGCCTACCAGAATAAGATGTCAAAGCCCCTGGAACTGAAGTTACAAATGGTTGTGAGACATCTTGTGGTTGTTAGAAACTGAACCTTAATTATGTGTAAAAGTAGCAAGTGCTCTTAACCCTGAGTGCCCGAGCTTTTCGGAGATCTTTTTATTTTTTTAAATCTAATGTTTTATCTTAGAGATCTTTCCACGACAGTATATGTGAAACTGTTTCAATTGATTTGTATTTCTTGGTGGGTATATAATCTAATTCATGCACAGATCATTCACTTAATTCCTCAAAGAAACTAAGAAGGAGGTTTTATTAATCTAGATATCTTATATAATAAACTTGTGTACTTTAGATTTTGCACCCGGATTTGGAAGTAGCAGATCATGCCTTCCCTCCTCCACGAACAGCCTTATCCCACTCAAAAATGCTGGTAAGAATTTACTGTTCAAATCTGACACTTGTACAGAGTGCTGTGCTCTTATTTTAAGGGTGCTGAGTCAGAAGTACCCGTAGAAAGTTTAAGGCAGTGTTCTGGCCTAGGAGAGTAAGGACAGCAAAGGACTCAGAGCCTTAGTCATAACCTGGAACACTGCCCAGCATAGAATTTGAATTCTTCTCTTCTTGCAGTGCTATATATCAAACCAGAGCCTCACTCCTGCTATGCATGTAATCATATTTCATTATAATAAGAATAGATTTTTATAATTTGGAGAAATGTTGAAAGAATTTCATAAGCCTTTAAAAATGTAATCTTTTGAGAGTTTTTCCCTTTTATATTTATAACTATAATTTTTTGCAGATATAAAATAAAGATCTTGGCATATATTTCTTTCTCTGACACAGTAAAATAGGATAATATGCTACTTATTTTTCCTCTGGAAGAAAATTGTATGCTCTAGAATCCAATTCTCCTCAGTTCAATAGAAAGAACAAACCCATTTGAGCCAAGCAAAGGCTCTCATGGGACTTGAGCCCACTGCTTGGGGAGACAAGCCTGGGCGCGTGGCACACTTGTCCACTCAGACTTTCTCCCTTCTGTCTGGTTTACTTAATTTGTTTTTGTTTTTTTTAATTAAATCACTTGTATGTTTCATTTTGCATTTTCAGGATAAAGAAGTTCGAGCAGTTTTCCTTAGATTATTTGCACAACTGTTCCAAGGATATAGGTCATGCCTCCAGCTTATACGGATCCATGCTGAGCCCGTGATACATTTTCACAAAGTAAGGCACAGTGCCAGGCTGTCTGTCAAGTGGATCCATTTAACAGGACCACGCTATTAGTCATGTGTATTGAATTAATTTTTGAATGTCCTTAAAGGGTCTGTGTTATGTGACAAATAGAGCTGGTGTAATATTTTCCTTTAGAATATGTAAGCTTAAAATTGACTTTTCTCTTATTAAATTATTAATCAAGCATTAGTTAAAATTTATACTTGATTTTTTTTCCTCTTGTCCTTTTGAGAGAAATATATTTCATGACAGCGTTTAGTTATATGTAAAGTCATTCAGCCTATCTTTAACATTTCTATATTTATTTTAACCATTTGGTTGTCTCCCAGTGATAAATCATCATTTCACATTTTTTTTTTCTTTACAGACAGCTTTCTTGGGGCAGCGTGGTTTGGTTGAGAATGATTTCCTCACTAAAGTACTTAATGGAATGGCATTTGCAGGTTTTGTTTCAGAAAGAGGACCTCCCTATAGAGCCTGTGATCTCTTTGATGAGGTATAGTTCTTATCAATGACTAATATTTTAAAGGAAAAACAGGTTTTCTAACATTTACTCAAATTCTTAAACATTAAGTAATTTAAATATTATTTATATCAAATGTTGATAATTGTGTTAATTATAAAAATTAGAAAACTGTAGAGTGTTTTAGAAGTACATAAAAAATTTAACAACTAAGATTGAATAACTTCTTAGATCTTCTTCAAAATTGGATAGTGCTTATATAAATAAAACTTGTTTTTTAAATACATTTGTTTAGTGATTGTCAGTCTGCAGCTCAGTGTAACTTAATGCACAGATTTGTGACTCTAAATTTCAGTTATATTTAGTCCATCAATGTCATAAAGCCATAATTTAAATTTATAGCATTCCTACTAATCAATAATTACCATTTTCTAGCTACCTTAGTAGAAATATTTGGGATACATATGTAGGCTCTGTCTTTTTAAGGACTTGCTCCTATAAAGGGAGAAATAGACTGTATGACTAGGATACTACTTTACAGTTATTGTGCTTTTTCTTTTTTAAATACACTTTTTCATTTATCATTTAGTTGTATATTTACACCAGTGCATTATGGGGGACAAGAAAGTGGATAGTATTTGTATTTCAGTTTTTGAAACATTACTGTATTGGACCCAATAGATTTTAAAGTTCCTGATGTCCACCAAAAAAAAAGTTACTCCTGGAACCTGAAGGGAGACTATGTTACCTTTTACCACTGTTGGCTTATCCTGTAGGAGGAAAGGTCTTTTTTTCAGAGATGGATTGTTTATTCTTTGTAAAGATAGTTACTCACAGGTAAGGAAAGGAAAGGAGAGCTGTTCTGAGGGTGAAGACTAAACGCCTCACTTAATAACCAGCACATGCCGGTGTGCAGCACGTTGCCCTGACTCGCACACTTCTTTATAGTCACTTACTGAGCTGTTGTTCCCTAAATAACAGTGTAACTGGCCTTTGATCGTACTAACATCCCTATCAACCGCTCTGTTCCCAATTAAGATCTCACTGGCTGATGGCTTATATAGTTAAACTAAGATGCTTGCCAAAGACCTTTTCTACCTCATCTGCTGGTCTCTGAAACATCATTAATAGCAGCGATAGTTTATGTGCATCTTTGTTTTCTACCCACATTTTTCTTGCTAACCTCTAGCAAAATAAAGTTGTGTTGATTGCTTTCAACATGAGGCTTAAAACATTTCTCTTCCTACCCTCTTTATCTACTTACATGAGAACATGCTTTTATAGGAAAATAACATTTGCTACTTGGAAAGATCCATTTCCTGTATCACATGGGTTCTACAAAGCTTTATTAGGTAGATCCTACTGTACCCTGTCTTAGGCTTACACTGGCATCAAATAGATACCTTAGGAATGAAAGGCATATCTGCCTTTCTTTGTATGACAATCTTCTGAGTACTGGCACAGAGTGGGAAATCCATAGTTCTACTGCCTTTGATTCATCTGTTGGTTCCTAGAAGGAAGAAACTCTTGTTCCTTTCCCTTTTCACCTGTTTACTCTCCTACATTTCTTTTCATGCCTGTCCCTCTTTAGTAAGTATACACTCCCACACAATTGCCTTAGCAAATTACTTAATAGAGAGAAAGACTCCATATATATCACTTGAGAACTAAATGGAATCTAAAGGTCATCTTGCTCTTCTGCCTTGACTTAGAGGTGAGGAATCTGAGCCCAGGTCATACTGTCCATAGAGTCCAGTCAGCACAACCTGAATTGTTTGTTCATATTTCTAAGTTAAAGAAACATCTGGAGACGTTCACTCACACCTTCTGAAATTTCCAAGTAAATTATCATGAGTGAGGCCTGAAGGCGTCTGCACTGCATAGATGATTGTTCCCCAAGAGTTACTGAGTAAGGGGCTACCCGGAAGCCATAGAGTTAATATGCCTTTGTCATCCTAGGATAGAGGTGAAACTCAGTACAAATCTAAATAAAATTACTTTGAAAATAATATAGTTTAGATGGCTTTTAGTTTGCATATTGTATGAAAATAATCAGTTTTTAAATTCAGCTATTTAGGTACTGATTATTGCCATCTGATTGTTTTTCCAAGTTGGTAGCTTTTGAAGTAGAGAGAATTAAAGTTGAAGAAAATAATCCACTGAAGATGATAAAGCACATCAGAGAACTTGCTGAGCAACTATTCAAAAATGTAAGTGTATTTAGTCTATTGAAAAGTATTAATGGAACATTTTGTTTTCAGAACTGAGAAGCTCCAGGATTCTCGCAGTAATTCCTGTGCTCTGGATAATCAACCCAAGATGTCACACTTGATTCTGTGTGTCAGAATGTGTCACATTTTTTTATTGGTCACTGTATCATGAAAATGTCTTGGTCACATTTTTTCGCCATGAATCTTATGTCCTCATGGTGAGTTTTCTCTGGGCGCCATGTTTAGTAGAGAAAGTTTAAATACACTGGTAATCAGAAGTGCCTTAGGAGCACTGAGGTATGCTCTGCTTCAGCATAGCTAGTGTCTGTCATCTGAGCGCCATTGTTTTCAATTAATGAGGTAATGAACTAAGCTGGAAGAAGGAAAGAAAACTGGCAAGTGAACCACAGAAACTCAAAGATGAAAATGCTCTCTGGACAGAAGAAGTGTTGTAAATTAAAAGATCAGGATGAGGTGAACTAACCACCGAATTCTTAGGCTGGCAGAGAGGCTACATGCTTAAAGAATAGTGGTTTTGTGCTAAGTGCTGGCCACTCCTTCTTGTAAAGTTTGTGGTTCCTTTGTTAAACATAAATCAAGTGGGGGATGTGGCACCCTCTGAAGAAAGCAGAGGGAAGTTTTTTTTAAGGAATTAGAGTGAGGAAGAACTTGATATTAGTGCTCTGACCCAAGAGTGTTGTTTAATCTAGCTCTTTGACAAAGCAAACCACCTGACAGTGAGGCATTAGTCACTGTTCTGTCACATTCACTTGAAATCTGAGGACAGGAAGTTAAAAGCAGAAATACTAAATAACCTTGTTACATATTATTGAATTATTTTCTTTGCTTGTGTGTAAATGCATGTGTGCATGTGTGGAGGATTGAACCCAGAGCCTTGTGCATGCTCTGCATTCATTATACTTCCCAGCTGTTCCCCATATTCTACTCAGTTATGCTCAAGTTCTGCATTTGGGTCAGACCTTTGAGAGAGAGAATTCTTTTTGAAAGATTCATATTAAAACAAATGGTCCCTCTTTTTTGAACTGTTCCCATCTAAGTTAGACAACATAATTGAATATTTTTGGTTTATTTCTAAAATTACTAGTGACTTTTATTATCAAGTTTACAATATGCTTTGCCTAATAACAAAAGAACAGAAATTAACACAGGAAGAAATTAGGCACAGCATGCTTGGTCCTGGCAAAAGATAATTTTCTGTTTTAACTCTTCAACACAGTAATACTTTACTGGACTGTCATTTGTAATTAGTTCCTTTCCTAAGAAGCAATATGTCATAGTCTTAAAAGGATCTCATTTTTAAGGCATAATTGATTTGTCAGAAGTTTAAATAAATGGCATAGCATAAACCACTTAACATACTTCATCTGTAATCCTATAGCACTTTTAAGGCAGGTTCAATATACCCATTTCTTGAGGATATAATTGACTCAGAATCATGTAGCTATTAAATGATAGAATCCAGAGTTCAAATTTATGAACTCTCTTATGTCTAATTCCTTAATGTACTCTATCATATTGATTCTATTTAATCCAAGAAAAGTAATAATCAACCAGACAGTGATGGTGACACCTTTAGTCCCAGCCCAGCACTCAGGAGGTAGAGGCCCTAGACAGATCTAGAAACTGAGTTCCAGGACAGTCAGAAAAATTCTGTCTTGGAAAACCAACAAAAAGTAGCAATGTGTTAGTGGCCTTGTTCTCGATACTTCTGTGCTGTTATGAACTCTGTCTGTCACCCTCGGGCCTGTGGTCTTGAGACCGAGCACCATGCCTATGATAAAAGTTGCAGAGTTCTGATGGAGAGATATTTGAAGTTGATGTGGAAGTTGCCAAACAATCTGTGACCGTCAAGACCATGCTAGAAAGTTTGGGAACGGATAATGAGGAAGATGATGATCCTGTTCCTTTACCAAATGTTAATGCAGCAATTCTAAAAAAGGTCATTCAGTGGTGCACCCACCACAAGGACGACCCTCCTCCTCCTGAAGATGCTGAGAACAAAGAAAAGCGGACAGATGATATTCCTGCTTGGGACCAAGAATTCCTGAAAATTGACCAAGGAACACTTTTGCTTGATGTCACATACAAGACTGTGGCCAATATGATTAAGGGGAAAACTCCCAAGGAGATTCGTAAAACCTTCAATATAAAAAATGACTTTACTGAAGAGAAGAGGCCAGGTACGCAGAGAGAACCAATGGTGTGAAGAGAAGTGAACTGCTGTGCCTGTCACTGGAATACTGTTAGCACCCAGCACCGCAGATGTGGGCAGGTCCACAGACCTGTCGCCCGGGCAACGGCCACCATATGCCCAGAATCCATTGGGTTCAGCTCCCACCTTTACCTGGACTGCTACGTCACGACATATATATATATATATATATATATATATATATATATATATATATATATATATATATGGGTACTTTCCTCCATCTCTCTCTCTCTTTTCTTCTCTCTCTCCCCTCTCTCTTCCTGTGCTGCTACACCCCTACCCCCTTCCAATTAAACCTCTTACATGTGGAACTGCCTGGGCCTGGTGTCTGCAGACGCTTCCTGCCACGACTCAAACCCCATCAAACACTAGAAGGGTTGGTCCAATTGCTAGTTGCACTGCTCTGTTTATAATGTTAATATTAGAGATCAGTAGATAAACACAGCCTTGTCCTCACTGCGTGTGTAGTTCCAGTCCGGATCAGACCCGTGGCTGAGTTTCTTCTATGAGCAGAAGTTTCCTTTTTCCCCATTACTCTGAATAAACCTGAATGATGGTTCTCTGCGGAAAGTGGCATTTTGGGCTTTCCCTCTTTCTGTAAAGTGATTTCTGCCTCTAGTTCATTGTCTAGTTAACTTTAGTGAGCCTTTCAAAGTTGGCATTGTAAATAAAACAACTTAGGAGAAGTATGCTGAAATAGAATTAACAAAACATGATATTTGTTCATGAATCGGAAACTGGAACAAGGCAACTTGAAGTTAACCATGTGGATGTCCTCTGGGCTCTCTTCACTGGATCTGAGGCCTTGTTTTGCCTTGTTTTGCCTTGTGTGTGTGTGTGTGTGTGTGTGTGTGTGTGTGTGTTAATCAATCTTCTCAGTTTTGAATATGTTGCCTAGAGATTTAGTTTACTACCCAGTTTGTGGTTTGGGAGGGGGGACTGTAACTCAACAATTCTTAGCTTTTCAATTAAAAAAGACACTTCATGTGGTATGTCATCTTCTTTTTTTTTTTGAATGAAAAGCTGTTTGCCACTGTTCTTATTTAAGGTTTAAAAGACAATAACATCCTTCAAAGACAGTCTTAGACCTCCCAAATCAAACCTCTGTCCTTAAACAAGTTGCTTATAATACTCATATTTTTCATGAAGAATAGTTATCTAAAAATAAATATTTTATTGATATTTATTGTAATTCAATCTGTAACTTTACATTACTAATTGAATTAAGATAATTAAAAGACATAGACAGGTATGTCATCTTTTTATCATCATTGTTCCCAGGTGGGGAAACACTGCTTGCATGTAAAAGTTAATTTAACCTTTAACATTAAAGTGTATGGTGAAACTCAAAAAACAGCCATCCTAAGTGCAAGACGCTTTTCAATAAAAAGTAGTGCAATAAGTAGTAAACAACAACAACAACAAAAAGTATCAATGTTTCCATTACACTTTACAACAGTGTTTTAGCATACTTTCTCCCTTAGCAGTGACCCTGTGCTTGACAGTGTCCCTGTGCAATAAGGCTAGCTGGTATTCAATGGCTGAGGAAACTGAAGATTAAGAAGTAGTTTATTTTTCTCTGAGTAGAAGTGGTTTATTGATGCTTTTCAAAGATAAGCAGAATGCCAGGTAGGAATCAATTTAATCAAGTCCAGTAGGACTGGTAACTTTAAAAAAATAGCTGTTTACTTCTTTGATGTTTTTTTCAGGACTATTTCAGGACAAATGTTATAGCTAGTAAGTTGACCAAAATTAGGATTCTGATATCAGTTTGTCTCTGCTGTGTGAAGATCAGCTGTCTACAAGGATTGTGCCAAGATACTTTAATGCAAAAACTAAATAAATAGTTGCTTCTTACTATCTTATAACTTAAATTTATGACACATACTTTATATTTACCAGTATATAAATAAAAGTACAATAAAATTAATATCTAGCAATTATACATTCATAAAAGGGAATGTAAATCACAAACTGTGTCAGTTTTTAAAGTGATCATAATAAAAAATTGCATTATTATGTAAAATAAAAATTGCCTTCTTTGGGCTGGCAAGATGGCTCAGCGGGTAAGAGCACTGACTGCTCTTCAGGAGGTCCTGAGTTCAAATCCCAGAGACCACATGGTGGCTCACAACCACCCCTAATGAGATCTGACGCCCTCTTCTGGTGCATGTGAAGACAGCTACAGTGTACTTATGTATAATAATAAATAAATCTTTGGGCCGGAGTGAGCAGGGACTGAGCGAGCAAGGCCGACCAGAGTGAACGGGGTTGACCAGAGCAAGCAGAGGTCCTAAAATCAACTTCCAACAACCACATGAAGGGTCACAACCATCTGTACAGCTACAGTGTATTCATATACATAAAATAAATAAATAAATCTAAAAAATAAAAATCTTTTAAAAAATTACCTTCTTTGTTAAGACTATTCAAAAATGCACTTTACATTTCATGAATCTTTATTATGCTTTTTCTAAAAAACTAATTAAGTTCCATTTAATTTAGTTGAATCCCCTCATCTATTGTATATTTATGAATTACTTACTAATGTTGAGCATATTTTAGGCACATGATTCTCCTAATGTCTTCCAGAAAAGATACACAAACATGATAATTGAATATCTGAGAATATCATGATTTATTGTCACTGTTCCTTCTTGGAACAGTGTAATATTGGAACAGTTGTAATATTCTGAAGTTTGTGACAACCCCAACCTTTCTAAAGTATAAATTTTTTATGAAATTAAAAAAAAAAGAGAGAGACCATGTGATAAAGTTACTTTTTTGGGTCATGAAGGAAATTGAAAA
Source organism: Mastomys coucha (assembly GCF_008632895.1). Lineage (NCBI taxonomy): Eukaryota > Metazoa > Chordata > Mammalia > Rodentia > Muridae > Mastomys > Mastomys coucha. Next base: position 99,230,671 of record NW_022196904.1, on the reverse strand, counting down.
TATAAAGAGGAATCCTGTCAATGTATGGAAGGTAATTCACATATTTTTATTTTTACATGAAAACCAGTTTCACTACCATGTCAAAGTCACACTTCTGAAATTCCCCTTTGGTACGCAGGAACCAACTCTATCATTTTACTGTTTGATTAAACACTGTGCTACGTTTAAGTTTGCTGTGTGTCTAGCTTGTCTTCACACCCCAGTCCAGGATTTCAAAGAGATGTTCAAGTTCCAGTTCCAGTCACACAAGCACTGGTTATGCCACAGAGATAATGTATACAAGTCTATACAACTTTTTCTTCTGTGCCCAGTTGGAAATACTGAAGGCTGCCCTCTGCCTTTCAGTATATGCATGAGCATGTTTTTCTACTCAGGCACTCTGTCCTTAGGCACTGTGATTCAACCCCATACAAGAACTTACACAAGACCTCATAATTAAATGCCAGAATAATCAAGATAAGAATTCTATGGAATTTCATTTTGAAGTACTAGAAAACCAGTTAAAGTAAGACCCTTTAATCAAAGCATAAACTCCTCTCTCTGATTTGCTTATTCATGATAAGTCAATTTACTGTGATTGGCTCTACGTGGAGCAAAATCTTGAGTGTACCCATCTACAGATTTTGACAAGTGCAATGCCCCCAGCATCATAGTAAGTGCATATGGAATTCTTACCACCCGGGAAGCTCTTTAATGCCTATTGTAGTCATGTCTTTCTACTACCTCAAACTCTTGGTAACCAGTGATCTGTTTTCCATCTCTATAGCTTTGTCTTTCAACAATTCAGTTGTTTTGAATTTGCCTTCATTAATATAATGAATTTCACGCTTATCCATGGTCACATAGAGATAGAGATGATACCTTTCATTAATGAGTAGCATTCCACTTGCATAGATTGCCTACATTTTTTTTCTCTGACTTGCTGAATAACAATTTTGGCAATAATGAGTATCCATAAATGTAAATTTTATTTCTCTTAGATAAATACTTAGGACTCAGATATCAGGTAAATGGTGACACAGCATTTAACTTTATTTTAAAACTGCTGATTGTTTTTCTCTGTGTCTATTTTATTTTGTATTCCCATCTGCAGTATATAAGAGTTCCATTTGCTGATTATCTTAAGCAACACTCAGTATCATCACTTATTTTTTGCTTCTTTGTTTTTCTTGCAGTCATTCTCAAAAGTGTGCAGTAGTGTCTCTTTGTGGCTATTTTAATATCAGCAGGCAAGTGAATGTATATAATGTTATATAATCATTATATACAAATGCTGCCTCAATATCTATAATAAAAGTAATTAGGTAATAATAGAGAGTTTTTCTGGAGTCATTAAAGTATTGATTCTCCAAACACTCAACCTTCCCTACTCTACTTAGAGGCATTATCATACTGGGCAATATCAAAAGACACAAAAGACACTTTTAGTTAAAACAGCTAGAAAGGCTGGTTGTGGTGGCACATGCCAGTAGGATTTGCTGAAGGAGGCAGAGACAGGAGGATCATGAGTTTGAGGCCAGCCTGGGCTACACATTTTGCCAGGCAGTGGTGGCACACGCCTTTAATCCCAGCACTTGGGAGGCAGAGGCAGGTGGATTTCTGAGTTCGAGGCCAGCCTGATCTACAGAGTGAGTTTCAGGACAGCCAAGGCAAGTTTCTATGTCACTGTGTTTAGTTGTCTGAATATTTGGTTATTACTTTGTATTTAAATTTACATTTCTCTGAACTCAAGGAAACCCTGTCTCGAAAAAACAAAAACAAACAAACAAAAAAAAAAAACCCAGCTAGAGAGGCTGTGTGCTAGTGAATATAGGTCAGTGATGCTTCCAAATATTTTACACTACATGAAAACACCCACATCTGCCCTAAACCAAGAGTTGTCAAGTTTTAAATGCCAGTTGTATCAAAATTAAGCACATCCAATGAAAGTGACACAGTTCAGCACTTAGATGGGAAAGGCCTCAACACCAAATGCATTAATGTTAGGAGACCATAATGCATCTCAGTGGCCAGTAAAAGGTTAATAAAGTTAGAAATTGAGACTATTACATTCCATCAGTCTCATCTACTGTCAGGTAGCTCAAGAGCGATTTACATAAGTAATAATAATTTCTTCAACTACATTTGGGAAGATTTGTGTTATTCAAGTATGAATCATGGATATTAAAACAATTTTAAATATCTGAACTAATCTAGAATATTTAGTAACCTCTAACAAAGATTTTTGTTGTTTCATTGTTATTGCTAGTGTGGCTATGGCCTACTTTAGATTTCCAGTACGTCTTAGGATTTTTGTTTTGTTTTGTTTTGTTTTGCCTTTATTTGACATGTGTGTTTGGCCTTCTTTTCTATAAATCCTAATCATACTCTCATTTAGTCTGACAAAGAAAGAAAAAAATTGATGTTGCCTGACCACATGGTATATAAGTTGGTAATTTATTTTTTAAATGTGAGAAAAACAGTGAGCTTCTCCCTATGTGTACTATAGCAGGATTACAGAGATCATCCCTTGAAAATCATCATCAAAATTTAAAATTTACTCCCAATGAAAGGGCTGGATTTAGCCAGACTTTCTCAGCTGTCCATTTTGGAGGACTTAAACCTGTTTCTATGTTACTGTGTTTAGTTGTCTGAATATTTGGTTATTACTTTGTATTTAAATTTACATTTCTCTGAACTCAAGGAAAAATTTGTTTGTTGATTTGGACTGTTAGAAAATAACAGATTTCCTTGTTTCAGCTGTAAAACTAGATTACAATTTTTAATGAAATCAGGAACCTAAGGCACCAGTCCAAATCCATTCATAGTGAGAAGTAAGAGTAGATATTTCTAAGACCCTCTTGAATACAGCAAGTCCTAACTTGTACTTCCTTTCCTTGCTGCTTGTTTCACACAAGTTCTATGGGGATGAGGCATAATTTCAGGTGACACATGCATATGGTCCTCTACACTTAACATGCTGCCCATTAGAGGGCAGTAGTGCACAGACACAGCAGCTAGGAAACCAAATAGTAGATTTGCATCAGATAAACAGTGTGCCATAAGTTAGCAAATCTATCTAAGGTCTACATTTTACTGTAGAATCTTTCTGCAACCACAGATAGGCTCACCTTTGAACTTTTAACATGGGGTTTTCAAATGCTTATTATATAGATTTAGTTTACAGGTTTTCTGATTTGTTTATAGGAACACTGTTGATGAGCAATATTTTTTACTTTAAGAAGTGATTTATGTGTAAACTTGCTGCTTTTATTACAAGTGCAATTTCTATTATTACTAACATATACATAGTTGCTATTGTAATATTAGAAAGGAAAGGAGTGCATTTCATTTTAAGCACATGGTATTATACAAAAACATGTACTAGAAGCTATTTTTAAAATAAATGATATCTAGATTTTTAGAAAATAGCCTTAGATTGATCCTGGGATGTGTGTAGTGTTTGTGTTATGAAAACATCCATATAACAGTTGGTAATAGCCCTCACAAGACATCTATGTAGGTTCTGTTTTATCGTCGGTACAGATGAGGATGAGTGAGTCATCCTGTGCCAGATCACACTACTGATGAAGTGCTCAGACTTGGCTATGAACCCCCAGGCACTCTGAAATCAGAGAACACAAACTAAAAGTACCTTGGTGTACTCACTGGATTACCTAAATTTGCTGCTAAATTGTAATGCTGCCTAGTTTTATCATCTTTTCATGTCTAATCTTGTTTCTGGGCTATCTATTCAGCTTGTTCATTTAACCCTTCACTGATAATCATAAGGTTATTTAAGGTTGCATACATCTGAAACCTTGACTCAGACATTTTCTGTTAGTCTGTATAGTACTAGAAAAAAAATACCTGAAACAATTAACTTACAAGGAGGAAAGATTAATGTTGACTCTATGGTTCAGAGACTTTAAGGAAAAGCTGCTGTACCCTGATGTTTTGGGCTTGGCGACATAGCTCATCATGATGAGTGTGCATAGAAGAGGCTGTTCATCTCAGTGTGGCTAAGAAACAAAGACAGGAAGGGGCCAATATCTCCATCAAGGGTACATACCTTGTGATATAACTTCTTTCCACTGGGCCCTAACTCCTAAGGATTTTAGTACTCCCAACAGCACCAATGGCTGATGATGCAACCTAGCATATGGATCACTGGGGGGCATGTAAGATCCAAGCTATAATGTTCTTCTGAGCTTCCTTGACTTTTTATGGGTCTTTGTTTTTTTTCCTGTAAAGATAAACATGCCACATACAGCTTTTGACTAGATGTGCTACATGTAACCTTTATTTTCCTAAATGACCTTAGTCATTGCTAGAACAGCAGGTAATAGAGATGCTAAGAAAAATAAAATGTAACTCAGAGATACTTGAATTATTACAAAAGTTTCTACTTTAATTTTTTTATGTTTTAGAAGTTGTTAAAATGAGGAGGATTTATATGACTTAGTGGGTAGAGCTATGTAAACCTGACAATGTGAGTTCAGATCCCCAGAGTTCATGTAAAAACAACACAGTAGTGTCCATGTCCACAATTTATTTCAGTGTACCTCAGTGGGGAGGTGGAATGTAGAGATAGGAGAAATGCCAGAAGCTTGCAAGCAAGCTAACCTAACCTACACAAAAGAGACCTTGTCTCAAACAAGATATAAAGTGAGAACCAACACCCAAAATTTTCCTCAGACCTTCACACACACTTCACTTGACATACATATGAACATATATACACTTGACATACATATGAACATATACATATATACACATACACAAAAAAAATCTTTAAAAGTTGTCATCATGACTATTTACTGCATTTGAAATAAAGTACAGAAAGTACTGATTTTTATAGTAATAAAAAATCAGTCTATACTATAAATTACTATAAAATCATTCTAAATAGAAATAATATTCTTTAAAGGATTTGGGATTCAAGGTCCATATGAATTACCTCTCTACTCTGGAAAAACTATATCCGCTATATTTTAGAATATTGATAATTAATATTTTGGGAATGTGGGTGGAAGTCATGTCTAATGATGAAAGCATCTTAATGAAGTGAATCCCAGGGACCACAGATGCTGATGTCTGTGTTCATTCCAGGCAGAAACATAAGCTGGTTATTTATCTTAGGTAAGTTATTTGTCTAGCATCTCATATTGAGCAGTATAAGAACCAAAATCTAGTGTTTTGACACATCAAACAGTCCCATTTCCATTGTGTTCTGAGAAATGCTAACTGTATCCTCTGTCCTAATCCACCTTTTTTTTCTTTTCCTGAATCTGAGCCATATAATCAGAAAGAATTTTGGGGACCAGTTCTAATAGATGGTGACAGTTGACCATTTTTAACTGACAAGAGCATGTTATAGGATACGAATGAGTTTAGTCTACACCATGAATAGCATAGGTTCAGTGGAAATAAGGAATTTTCTGGTGGCAGAAGGATAATAAATGCTAGAAGAAATGCTAAGAAAGGTTGTAAAGCAGCCTTCCCTAGAGAACTTTACAGAATATATGAATTCCACTCTGCTTGGGATTTGAAATAGAATCCTCCTTAAACTGATGCTAGATAAAGTTTCACACAAGCCCTAAGAGTATTTAAAAATACTAGCTGATGGGGTTAGGGGTGTAGCTCAGCAGAAGCATATAGAAAGTACTGTGTTCAATCTCCTGCCCCAGAAACCTTAAATTAATTAAATTATTGCAGTTGTGATGTGTGTCAAACATATCATACTTGATAGAGTGCAGTGGAAAGTAGTTTAATGCCTTCTGCCTGCCTATCATTTTTCCTGCAATAGGTATACAGAATAAGACAAATAAAAGAGCAAAAAAACAAACAAACAAAAAAACTCTAACTTTTTAATATGGGACTGGAGAGATGGTCCAGAGTTCAATTCTCAGCACCCACATCAGATAACTCATTAACACCTAGAACTGCAGCTCCGGGATAGTCAGTGCCCTCCTCTGGCTTCTGCAGGCAGCTTTATACAAGTGTGCATATGCACACAGAAACACACATGCATATTTATAAAGAAAGTAAAATGGCTTACATTTTTAATTAAAAAATACCTTTTAAACTAAGCAAAATGTTTACTTTTGTAGTGCTTCATTTTAGAGAGACAAGGCTGAACAATAAATAATTTATAGTATGTAAAAAGGTTTCACATATTAAAGAGAAAAATATAAAGAAAATAAGGGATGTATCGAGGGAGGCAATATAATTTTGGTAAAGTGTCCATAAAAGATGTCTATAAGAACTGCAAATTCAGAGGGAGTAGAGCATTTCAGACCAAGGGAACAACTGTGTGCCAAGGTCTTGAGGCAGGGACAGGAAAGCCTGTGAGCCTCGAGTCAAATGCATGTAGAATATAGTTGAATAGAAATACTAGATCTTACAGTCTGATTACTAAATAACTTTGTGTTTTACTCTGGTGAAGGGGCTACTTGAATGAACAAGGTTGTATGGTGATTCATCATTTTTTGATGAGATCACTGTTGAGAGATGGAAAAGGGCAGAGTCAGGGAGACCAGTTGTATTGGATAGTCTGAGAGCTGTTGGCTTGAACTAAAAGGAGATGTAGTAGATTATAAATCTACTCTGACAGTGAAGCCCACAAGGTTGATAGAAAAATGGGTAATTGTATGTTAGAAAGAGGCATTAGAGATGACCAATCTTTACACAGGAATGACTGGAAAAATATATATTCAGTGATCAATACTGAGTAAAATAGATTTCTAAATAGATGACATTGTTATTTTAAATCTTAGTGGAAATATTTGTTGTATATAGTTAAGTAGGGGACTATAGAATTGGAGAGAACACTCAGATAAAAAAACATTGAATCATTGACGTCTTTATGATAAAGAGCTAAGAGACTGGAAGTAATCTCCAAAGCATCTAAGTGTCAATAGACGAGAGGCCCACAGGTTGAGTATTGGAGTAGTCGCATAATTAAAAGGTGAGGGGATGCAACCAGATCTAAAACCAAAGCATGGTACCTATTCATGGAAGAAGACAACCAACTGTTTCAGATGCTGCTGCAAAAGCTTGGAGAAAGATTCTGTTATTCCATATACTTTGGCATGTATATGAATGTGTAATTACTCACCTGTATGATTTCAGTATGGCCCTCTGTGCTCTTGTATTCTTCCTATTTTAACAAAGTTATGTTAAATATGTTAACTTGGATAATTTTTCTTTTGTCTGATGTTACAGGAGAATCCAAACCCTCATATGGCATTCCAGAAAGTTCCACGTCCAACAGAAGGATCCCACTTAAGAGTTCATATTCTTCCTTTCCCAAAGATTAATGAAGCCCGGGTTCAAGAACTAATACAGGAAAATCTTGCTAAGAACCAGAATGCACCTCCTGCTACACGAATAGAAAAGAAATGTGTAGTGCCAGCAGGTCCACCTGTTGGTATGTATGTACGTGTGTGTGTGTGTGTGTGTGTGTGTGTGTATTTGCTCATTTTAAAATTGAACTTTTTATGAGACGGGAAGTGATATAGTCTTATAATCCCAGCACTTGGGAGGCTAAGGCAGGAAGATTGACCCAAGCTTTAGGCCAGACTCAGCTACCTAGGGAATACAACACCCACCTAGAATATCTCTCTCAAAATGAGATTCTATCTGAAAATAAACTGCATGTCCTAATAAAATACAAGACATATCAATGAAAAGCATATAATTTTATAAAATGAACAAGCTCATAACTAGAATCAAAGTATTATCAACAGAAACTACTCCATCCATCTTTCTTCCCATAAAAAGTGGCAATTATCTGACCACTGGCACTGTAAAATCTGTTTCTTTCTTAAAACAATTTATTGATCTTAAAACAGTTTTGTTTTGTTTTTTTTTTTTTTTTTTTTTTTTTGTAGTTCACATACTGAAAGTCCTACGAGTATACAGTGCAGCAACTTTGGAATAACTTACAGTTTATCATCACGGTTTAGTTTAAGAACATTTTCTTAAACCATTGTTCTTTTGTTATCAATGATTTCCTCCATCATTCTAAAACTACCTTCTCTCCAGGTTGTAGAGTAATCTACTTCCTGTCTTCATGGGTTTGCATATTGTGGACATTTGTATAAATGCAGTTATGTACCATGTATGCCTTTGTGACATGCTTATTCATTTAGCATAATGTTTTCAAAGTTTTTATGGTAGCATATGTCATTTATGCCATTGGTTTTTGTGGGTGAATAATGTTCAACAATAAGGGAAAATGTATGTACATTTAACCTTTTAAAAACTATTCATGAGGAGATGGACATCTGAGTAGGTTTTGCTTTGGGGGTTTTATGAATAATGTTGCTGTGAACATTGATATGCAACTTTTATGTAGATATGTTCTCATTTCTCTTGAGTAAGAATATTTCTAAGAATATCTGTTTTAGGGAACTGGCACTCTTTTCCATAGCAGGTCTTTTGCTACATTATACTCTACCAGCAATGTCACACAAGGCTGTGACACCTCTCAGCATCAGAATGCTAAGCAGCTTTATGTCTGTTGCCTTGTATGCATCTTCTGTTAATGTCTGTAATGCTGGGTACAGTGCTGTAGACCTTTAGTCTAAGCAGCCATGTGGCAAAGACTGGTAATTCTGAGTTTGAGGCCAGTCTGGTCTACAGAGAAAGTTTCACGGCAACCAGCGCTACATCATGAGTCCTGTCTTCAAATAAATAAAAAGGTGTCTTTGTCCACTTTTAATTTGAGCCATTTATTATTGAATTACTAGAATTTTCAATAGCTTTTAGGTGATTCCCTTACCAGGTATCTGATTTGTAAATAAACCTCCTCTTTTTTTGAACTGTCTTTCTTCCTTTTTTAAGTTAAAAATTTCTTTATTATTTATTTCTAGTGTCACTATCACAGTTTACTGAGCAATATACCTGATTATAATGAAAAGAAAAGGCTACAATAGACAAAAGACCTCAGGAATGTACATCTAATTGACACTGTATTACATCAGTCAATAGCTGCACTTCTTGCAAACTGTAGGGTTTCCTGTTAAAGCTGCAGTAACTTTTCTGACTTATAGATCACTGTTTCTTTTGTGGTAGTTTTTATAGTTTCCCTAATGTATTTAGAACAACTGTCTCAAAGTAACCTGCAGCTTTCCTGACAATGCCTTCTTCTCTCTCCTACAAAGGACTTAGCCCTTTTCTGCTGTATTTTAAAACCTGCTACCATATCCACCACTTCTACCACCAGATCTATAGCCACTACCATAGATACTGCCTCATCTCCTTCCATCAAAACTGTCCCCCTCCATGGGTCCATAATTTGATTGCTGTTACCCAAAGTCATTATAATTCCCACCAGCACCATAGTTACCTCTGCCAAAATTTCCTCCTTCATTTTAACCATCATACCCTCCTCCTCTACCACCATATCCACCACCTTGGTTTTCATATCCTGGTCCACCACCTCCATATCCTCCTCTACTATATAACCAGAACCACCACCATAATTGCCACCATCATCTCCAAATCCATTATATCCACCGTTGCCACCTCTATAACTACCCTGCTGCTACCACCTCCACCAGCATAGCCTCCTCTTCCACCAAAGGTACCTCCCGGCCTCCAAAGTTTTCTTCATGACCCATAAAATTGTCAAATCTACCCCCATGATGTCTCTGTGACTTAGCCAACTACATCTCTTGTTTAGAAAGGGCCCTTTTCACTTCACAGTTCTGACCTTTAATAGTGTGATGTTTCTGAACAACAATTTTATCTGTCATATCATAATCATCAAAAGTTAAAAAAGCAAATCCTCTTTTTCCTACTCTGCCTTTCTCTTTTTTTCCTTCTCTTTCCTACTCTTCTATAACCTTTATGGTTTCAATCTTGCTATACTTTTCAAAGAAGAAAGATTCTTTTTTGAAATTATGTTCTGTATCTTTTAACCACCATTTTTTTCTTTACTTTTAAATGGGTACTCAACTTTACAGAATCCTCTCTCGAAATACCTCCCTTTGGTTCTACCACACCCCATCAACCTTGTGTGTAGCTGAGCACACATTGCAACATCCACCTCTTCAACATAAGAGTAGGTCACAAAACCAAAGCCCTTAGAATGTTTTGTTTGGAGATCACTCATTACTGCAAACTGTAAGTGTGCCTCATTCCTCAAAATGTTCCCTTAAGCTATCACCTGTAGTTTCAAAGTTCAGACCACCAATAAAGGCTTCCTCAGCTGCTTGGGTTCCTCTGGATCATGGCCCTCCATTTTGAGATCTCACCTCTTCCAACTCAAGTTCAATATGAAACCAAGAGAAAGAGGCAGGTCTATGGACTGTCTTTCTTTTTCTTTTTAATTAGTTAATTCATTTACTTTCCATCCCTACAGTTTCCCCACCCTTCTTTCCTTCTAGTCCCCGCCCCCATCCCTATTCACTCCTCCCTTTCTCTTCAGAAGAGGGGAGGTCTCCCTTGATATCAGCCAGCCTTGGCATATCAAGTTGCAGTAAGACTAGGTGCATCTTCTAGGCTAGACAGGGCAGCCCAGTTAGGGGAAAGAGTCCCAAAGGCAGGCAGTGTAATCAGAGACAGCCACCCTGCTCCTGCTGTTACAAGTCGTACATGAAGACCAAGCTTACAACCATTCCATATGTGCAGAGGGCCTGAGTCAATCCCAGGCATGCTCCCTGGAGGTTCATGGATTGTCTTCCTTTAGTGATACTTATCTCTTCTTCCCTAGCAATTAGGGAGATAGGTAGTCTCATGATAGTGGAGCCGTTTCCTGTTTTAGCTCTAGTTTAGCATTCTGAGTGTACCTTGAAGTTGATTTCTTAGATATGTACATATTTGCAAGTGCTATACTAGTAACTTACCTCTTCATTGTTAGAAAATGTGAACTAAATTGTATATTCCAAAAGAAAAATTAAATTACTTAACTATTAGCATGATCAATATATAGTATTTTTCTCTTGTTACATGGCATTTGTTATTTTAATTTTTCCAAGGATTTTAAAGATTAACCTTGTCAGTGCATAATTTATATAGTTTTAATTTATTTGTATTTTCTTTACATTCCTCCACTAGTTTCAATAATGGATAAAGTGGTAACAGTTTTTAACAGTGCACAGAGACTGGAAGTTGTTAGAAACTGCATCTCGTTCATATTTGAAAATAAAACTTTGGAGACTGAGAAGGTAATAAAACAACATTTTTCTTAGTTATTATTTTGCTTTTAGGGTTACCTTTTAAAGTTATCAAGTGGTCTCTTCTCTAATTCTCTTTTGTCTCTTTTTTTTCTCTTTTGTCTCTTTAAGTCATTTTAATGACTTAAATGAATAGTGTCTAAAATTTAGACTGTAGTTCAAATGTATGCCTGCAAGAGAAATTTTGTAGTCATTTTTCTACAAATTTTTGTTACAGAGATTTCATATTATCATTTGTGTGTGTGTGCGCGCGCACGCGCACGCGCGCGCGTGCGTATGCACGCGTGCATGCTGGTGTCAGCGGAGGCCATGGCATCAGAATCCCCCCCAGAGCGGGAGTTATACTGTGAAGAGTCACTTGCTGTGTGCTGGGAACTGAACGTGTGCTCCTGTAGAAGCAGTGCAGCTGAGCCAGCTGAGCCAGCTCTCCAGTCACTTTCTTTCCAATTTAAAAGCTTGGTTCTTTAAAACTTTTTTTTAACATAATTTTATATATAATTTAATTTTTTGCAAGGAATCTAATTAAATTATGTAGTAAATACTAGAAACTGATACTAAAATTTAAATGTGCCTTTGGGTTTTCTTGCCTTCTTCAATGGATCATGCTGAACATGGCATAGCCTTTTCTTGGTGACTCATGGTCACAGGTCTCAACATCTGCTACAAGGGGTTGGTAAATACGTACAGTTGCCTGCTACTTACTATATGACTAACCCATCATCCCTCACTTTTTCACGTTGAGCGTTTTGTTAGTTGTTTGTTGGTTGGTTTATGCCTTCAACTTCTGCATGCTGTCTACTTCTTACATTGGTTTGTTTTGGTTGAGGGTTTGGGTAGTATTCTACATTGATGTTGTGTTACTGATCCCCCTGCCTCAGTCCCTTTGAGTACAGGTGTGTGCCACCATACCAGGCTTTGCATGCTGATTTTATACTTGCTTTTAGTGTTGTGCCCCACTGCTCTGATAATTTTCCTTAATTGCTTATTTGTACCTTTGTTTTATACTTTTAGGTTTTTCAAATTATATAAGCTCTTTATTACAAAATGCAAATGAGCAGGTTTATATAGTAAATTAGGGAGCCATTTCTGGATGTTCTTACAATGAAAGCAATGCTCTCGTTAAAGATAGCATCCAAAGATACCTAAATGTCTATAGCTTTGATACATGAACTAAGTAAACAGCAGTCTATTTGATCATTAAAGTTCTGTCCACTCTGACAGAACTTTAGGGGAGGGAGGAGTGAATTTAATGCTTTCTCAGTCCACATTACAAGCTACTTGTACTTGATTTTCTTGCTGTCTTATAAATGAACATATAATTACAAATCTGTTTTACAGTTGGTCTTAGCAGTGACTCACCTATTCCCTAGGAATTCAGTTCTGGTGTGACTGTTAAATACTTGACAGGACATATTTGAATTTGCAGTTTAGTTGCTTGAAGGTTCTTTTGGTCACTTGGAATTCTCTTGTTCTCAGACCCTTCCGGCTGCCTTAAGGGCCCTTAAAGGAAAAGCAGCAAGACAGTGTCTCACTGATGAGCTGGGTTTGCATGTTCAGCAGAACCGAGCAATATTGGACCATCAACAGTTTGACTACATAATAAGGATGATGAATTGTACTCTACAGGTAATCTTGATTGTTTGGATTATTCTCATTTTGCAGATACCTTTTTTCAAAAGATACATTAATTACTGAAATATCAATATCTTGAGACTGTTATAGCTAAAGAAGAGCTGAGATTCCATTGAGTCACTTGCTCATTAGCTGATGTAAATCCTCACTTCTTTGTTCTTTCCTTGTTTCCTATTGACAAGCACTTTGTTACTATACTGACTTTGTAATATGAGCAATATCTTAAAGGCCTAGAGTCTTATATTACCAAATTCCACAGTTACGTCTGTTAATGTATTTTTTTGGCTATTTTATTGGGTTCTTCTATCTACCACCCTTCCAATGTTTTATCCCACCATAATCCTTTCCAAACCTTCAACACTAGGTAGAAAAGAAAGAAAGTTACAGGGGAACATCCTCTTTGGACTACTTCCTACTGATTAGGGATGTTGAGCCCCTTGGGGCAAATCCACTCTTCATCATCAGAATACCTCTAATTTCTTCTCATCAAACCACAATAACAACAGCCAGGAGCAGCACCAGAGCAGCAGCCTCCACAGGCTCTCTCAGGACTTTGCCATTTATACCCTCTCCAGAGGCCCCAGAATTAAACTTTCTGCAGCTGACAACAATCATGCCCCTGGTTGTGCATGAAGCAAATCATAACACCTGCTGTGAAGTGGCCTCTTATCCCACACCTGGTATTAAAACAAAACCATATTCACATAACATAACTGGGTTTTTAAAGAAACCAAAATTCTCATTATATGTGTCACTCCCTGGTCAGTTTTTAGATGTTATCGAAGTAGAGAGGAATTAATGATGAACAATCCAAAGATAAATAAATAAATTGAAACAGTTTCCTATAGGCTTCAGAATAAGTATATAATCTTACAGAAATAACATTCCTACAAAATAATGAAAACCCAAATTAGAAGAAACAATTTGGGTCCTTGTTGGTTGCCATCCTGTTCTCTTTAAATACTGGGAATTATTGGAATTCAGGTGATATAAATAAAATACATCGAAAACATGGTGTAGTAGAAACAAAAGCTACAGGATAGAATTGCTAATAAAATTTGTAGATGAAAGAAGCCTAAATACATGCAAAGTTATAGTATCTAATAATAGTTCTCAAAATAATCTCTAGAGGTGATATAATTTCTGTCAGAAATCCAAGTAGAAGATAAAAATAATCTTCTTTGTAATTCCCAGCTTTGTACTAAAAAGAACAAGAAAAAAAATAAGTATGAGGACTTGCCTTGTCAGCTCTCAAATAATTAAATAATACAGCATTGGCACAGTTATAATTGAATTGACCAGTAGAACCAAATAAAGAGCCCAAGCAGATACACACTTATGTATTATGTATTATTACTATTAAAATGTACTTTATGGCAAAATGGCATTTTAGGACAAAGGCAATTATGATGAGCTTAGTAAGTAATGGTAGAACCTGTAGTAATGGTATGACCACAAACATATAATATGCCATCAAAATAGGCCAGACAAAGTAGTGCACACCTTTAGTCCAAGAACTTTGGAGGTAGAAGCAGATGAATATATAAATACATAAAGTGAGTTCTAGGACAGCCAGACATAGTAAAACCCTGTTTGGAAAAAAATGAAAATGAAAACAAAAATAACACAATGCTACATCCTCACACTAAGCAGTATCAGTTACATGTGTGTTAGAGCAAGGTTTGTGAAGTCACCAATGCTACCCATCTTAAAATATTTGACTATTGTCGAGCAGTGGTGGCGCACGCCTTTAATCCCAGCACTTGGGAAGCAGAGGCAGGCAGATTTCTGAATTCAAGGCCAGCCTAGTCTACAAAGTTGAGTGCCAGGACAGCCAGGGATATACAGAGAAACCCTGTTTTGAAAAAACAAAACAAAACAAAACAAAATTTTGACTGTATTAAAATATATAATATCTGTTTATCTAAATAATAGATAGATGGATGGACAGATAGATACAAAGGGAGATGGATGGATGGATGGATGGATGGATGGATGCAAGCAAAGGCTTAAAGAGCGTGCTAGCACAGGCCAGGTGTGGTAGCACATGCCTTACCTCTAGCAAGAGTAAGAGTAAGACATGAGGTCTGGAATTGAAGGCATTCCAGGGCTACATAGTGAGACCATCTATAAAAATACAAAAGAATGAGAATACAAGCCTAAGAGTGATGTGTGTAAAGCATATAGTTGCCAACAAATTTGTATCTAAGTATAATAACTTCTGTAGGTTTTTTTAAAGACAACCTAATTTTTTAAATTTTTTCTTAACTTTTATTGCATTATGATGAGAAAAGTTACATGATTTAAATTTATCTGAATTTGTTAACATTTAAAAACATTTTAAGTAAATAGAATTAAATGACATTCTTGTTTCCCTTTTGTACCCCAACTCCTCCCAGAGACGCCCTCTTTAATACCTACAATATCTTTATTTGTCATATTCCTTAAAATTTACAAAATATTATAACAATAAAAATGAGTATTATAAAAGTTGTTTGATATAAAACAACAATCAATTTAACAGTCTTATGTAGATGCTTGTCTACAGCAATACTGAAAATACATACGTTTTTCTCAATATAAATTTTAAATAACTCCAAACATATTAACTGTATACTTCAAAATAATAAATACATCACTTCTAGTATTTTCTTAAATGAACATAAATATATAAAGTCTTTTTGTTTGTTTGTTTGTTTTGTATTTAGTAGAGTTTAAAATCTTGGCTCTTACTCTGGTACAAGCCCAAAATAAGAACAATTTATAGACATTGGATTTCATTGTAATAAGGCTGTACTTCAATGACCCTCACATCACCAAAGGATTTTACTTCCATCGTAACTAAGCTGAGAGTTGACAGTTCTGCTGCGCCAAGGAATGAATTGTAGGCACAATTTTTGGATACAGACTTTCTGCTATGATCAAAACTATTTGACTAAACCAATCTTAATAGGAAAATGAAACGTATCAGTGATGGAATGGCTATATCAATTTTGGTATTTTCTTTCTGTAGATGTTTTTTTACAGAGAAAATGGACAAATTACAGCTTCAGGTGACAATATGGTTGAATCTTAAGATATTTTATATAAGAAGCTCAACTACAGTATGCTTCCACATAAAAATCAAAAGCTTATACTATCTAGAAATGTTCTGGGGCTGGAACATGGCCCTCTTGTTCAACTATATCTATACCAGCTTTCTGTTTTCAGTGGTTTCCTTTACTGCCTAAGCTTGGCTATTCTGGAACTTGCTCTGTAGATCAGACTGGCCTTGAACTCAGAAATATGTTTGCCTCTGTTTACTGTGTACTGGGATTAAAGGTGTGTACCAGCACACTTGGACCTATACTTTTCCTTAATTCCTGTTTTAAAGATAGAAGCTTAGCTGAGTGGGATCTTGCCCCCAGGTTAATTTCATTTATTTTCACTCCCTTAATTTCATTTAATATCTTTAATTTGTTTATCTCTTTGAACATAGAATTTATATCCATTCCACTTCCTGTGCCCCCTTAATCCTTAAACCATATATGCATTTTGTATTTTTGCTTGCTGTTTGCAAAATGTTCTCTTCCTAACAGTGAACCACTGGACAGAGTCTATACTAGGTTGTTTTGAGATTTCTTTTGCTGATGAAGTTAACCTAAATCTCTTCACCTTAGCCTCAGGCAGACTCTTTGGACAAAAGCAAAGACCAGCCACATTTCATCACCAAAATATCACAAGAACAGTGTCTAGGCAACATACTAAAATTCTTCTCCTCTGAAATCTCTTGAGCCAGGCCCCCAGCATTTAAATCACCCTCAGCACTACTGTCTTCCATGTTCCTACTAGTATGGTCTGTTAGGCTCCACTTAAAGCATTCCACTGCTTTCCGCATCCAAAATCCCAAAATGCACATTTCTCCAAACAAAAGCAGGTCAGGCTTATTACAGCAATACTCCAGTCCCTGGTATGAATTTGTCTCTTAGTTAGGATTTCCGTTGCTATGAAGAGACACCATGACCAAGGCAGCTCTTATAAAGCAAAACATTTAATTAAGCTGGCTTACAGTTTCAGAGATTTAGTCCATTATCATCATGTCATGAAGCATGGCAGTATGCAGGCAGGCATTGTGCTGAGGAGCTGAGAGTTGTACATCTTGATTCGCTGGCAGCAGGGAGAGACTGCATGCCACACTGGATATTCCTTGAACATGTATATGACCATAAATCCACCTCCTTAGTGACACACTTCCTGCAATTAGGCCATTCATACTTTAATAAGGCCGAACCTCCTAAGAGTGTCATTCCGTATGGGCTAAGCATTCAAACACATGAGTCTGTAGGGGCCATGTGTATTCAAACCACCACAGTCCCTGTGTTCATTATGCTCCCACCATTGTTTGCCATTATAGAAGCATTAATTTTTATTATAAGTGGTCCTACATGTATTGTCTTTGTTTGAATAGTTCTTTATTACAACTTGGGGTTTAATGGTGTTTCTTGAAAGGGGTTGGACATGACATTCAGAGTGCCCTTTACAAATGCATAGAATTCAGTAGCACAGAATTCAATAGCAGACCAAACATCTGTGTTGATACTTTAAGAAAGAAACAAAAACTAAATGAACTAAATTTTAGTTAGTGATTCAAACACTTAGTAATCTTTCTTTTCATGACCTAGAAATTAGTCTCTTTCTTGCCCTCAAGGGAAAAACCAAAGGGAACATGAGTACTGCCAAACAATTACTTTGTTTATCAGGTTCTTTCAAAGCCAAGATAATTTTTTCACAGCACTATTTTATACAGGGTATAATTACTTCCTACATAACATCTCATTTCAAAAGATGGATCATATTTTTCAAAACAAGGGTTACAAAAAAATCATGACTTGAACCTCTATTTAAATTTTTTTTTTGTCTAGAACCTAGCTACTGTGTTTTAACAATAAATTTTGATTTGAAAACCCAGTGAAATTCTCTACTTCTCTCATTATGTTAAACTTCATTCAATGAGAAACCTACTCATCAACACAGAAAAAAACCTTAGAAAATTCCAAATAAATATAAATCACAATTTTGATACATAGTTCCTCTTATGAAGTAGAGAAGATCTCCAAATACATTTCCCCTGTGCTCTTGAGAAAAGAACAAGTAGAACAAACCAAACCCTAAATATCAGCAGGCTTTAAAGTCTCTTTTTAAAAGACTTACTGTTGTATCCATTAGTGTTTTGCCTACATGTATGTCTGTGGGAAGGCACCAGATCCCCTGAAACTGGAGTTACAGACGGTGAGCTGCCGTATGGACACTGGGAATTGAACCATGTCCTCTGGAAGAGGGCCTCTTAACCACTAAGCCATATTCTCAGCCCCTGCATCAGAGGATTTTGTGACCACACTTATATATGGGTCTCTTTAAGCCTTGGAGAGCTGGTTAAAGCTGGAAATTTTACATTGAAATAGAAACACTGAAAATATGAGGTAATCCCCACTTAGGAGCGAGCCAACCCTTTTGTTTGTTTGTTTGTTTGTTTGTTTTGGGTTTTTTGTTTGTTTGAGGGTTTTTTGTTTTGTTTTTTTTGTTTTGTTTTGGTTTGGTTTGGTTTGTTTTTTTTTTTTTTTTTTTTTTTTTTT
>NW_022196904.1:99192239-99212156 GCF_008632895.1 Mastomys coucha | reverse complement strand
GGCTGGCCTCGAACTCAGAAATCTACCTGCCTCTGCCTCCCAAGTGCTGGGATTAAAGGCGTATGCCACCACTGCCCAACCTTACCCTTTGTTTTAATGAGAAACAATTATACATCCTTTAAAATACACACACACATACACACACACACACACACACACACACACACACACACACACACCATGTTTAAACAATCATGATTCTGCAGATCAAGTTCAATAAAAAAATGAACTCACAGTTTTAAACTGTTCCAATTCCATGGACATGATCCAGTATGAATTAACTTCAGCATAAACCAGTGACAAATTTCGACCTCCTCCTAAGACTAAGACTATATTTACTTATCTAACATATGTATATAATAGTTGAGCTACGAAGTACAATATCAATTACAAAAATATAACAAGAAACTAACAAGAATTACTAGGTAAGTTTATATAATCATTTAGTAAAGGCACAAGGTATGTGAAAGAATTAGTGTTATTAATGTGTTAGTTATCGCTCTGCAAATGAACTATATATTAAATGCAGTTAGCAGACTGATTCTTAGATTTCTGTGGAAGTACTACAGACTTACAAACTCTATTCCTTGAAGTGTATTGGAGTTGCAGGGCTGATTGTCTCTAATTAGCTATTCCTGTGTTGTCATCTTGGGCCTATCTATCACCTGTGTTTGCTTCTGAGTTACTAGTCTACTCTCAGAGTTGTACTGGAGAGTGAGTATAATGTCCTGAACCTGTGGAACAAAGGCTCATTTACTGATCTATAGACCCCCAGTCCTGTAAGAAAGAACAGTGTCTAGTCACTATTGCAACCTAGTCACATTTAAAACATTACAAATACTTCAACTTGAAGAAAATGGATTTTTTTTTTAAATCCAAAGATATACCAAATCCCACATTTTCAGGCTTCGGTGCACGAAACACAGAAATTTAAAAAAAAAAAAAAAAAGGCAATATTACTTCCCAAAAACTTACCAATTCCACAATAATGGATTTCTGTGAGAGTGAACTAGATGAAGTCTTAGACAAACAATTCAAAAGGATTATTGTAAGAATAATGAGGGCTGGAGAGATAGCTCAGCAGTTAAGAGAACTGACTGCTCTTCCAAAGGTTCTGAGTTCAAATCCCAGCAACCACATGGTAGCTCACAATTATTCGTAATGAGATTTGACACCCACTTCTGGTGTGTCTAAAGACAGCTACAGTGTACTTACATATAATAATAAATAAATTTAAAAAAAGAATAATGAAGCAAAGTGAACACAAATAAATTTCTATACAAATTAAAAATCATGGAAACAACCAAATGAAATAAAGATACTACAGAATAAGAATTTAGTATAAAAAAGAAACACTGAAAAAATTAAGTTTTGGAGATGAAAAGTTCAAATTTCAAATAATGCAGTGGAAATACCAGTAAAATGGATCAAATAGAAGGCAGACTATTGGAGCTTGAAGTCAAGTATGATGATAAATCTTCCCTGTTAACTCTAAGATGTAGAGAGTTACTGTGCTTAGGTTAATTGAGAAAGGGAAGATTAACCTGCTATGTGCTGCACCATTCCCTAAGTCTGGGCTGTATAAAGAGGAGAAAGTGAGGTGAGCACAGGCATTCATTCTGTTCTTCCTGAGTGAGGATGCAGTGGGAGCAGTTGCATCAGCCTCCTCCTACCTTGACTTCCCTACCATGATAGAAAATATCTTAATGTATGAAGCAAAGTAAATATGTCCTTCATCCCTTTCATCCCTTCTTTTCTTCCTCCTTCCCTCCCTCCCTTTCCTTCCTTCCTTAAGTTGCTTTTAGAGAATATTTTATCATAGCAACTGATAGCCCACAAAGACAACACGATAAATGACTTAGAACATTCAAACAACAATAAAGATAAAATAATAAGTATAAACAGACATACGAGAACTATAGGACACCATTAAAAAAGCAAATTTACAAATTTTCATAGGCATAGAAGAAGGAAGAATATAAGCTAAAGGCATAAAAAATGTTCAACAAAATCATACCCAAATTTACAGATAGAAATTACTATTCATATACCAGAGTCATTTAGAATTTCAAACAATCAAGACCAAAATAGAACCTACCCATATCTCATCATAGTTAAAAGACTAAGTATACAGAACAAAGAAAAAATACTGAAACATATGACAGGGAGCACAGAGTCTCACATACAAGCAAACCAATCAGAATAATAGTTGATATCTCAATAAAACTCTGAATGCCAGGAAAGTGCACATGATGTGGTTTAAGCTCTGGAAGATAAGAACCACCAACCCAAAGTACTGTATCAAGAAAAGATATCCTTATGATTGAAGGGGAAAGGCCTCTGTGTGATAAACAAAAGCTAGAGGGATTCACAATCACTATGCTAGCACTACAGAAGATACTTGAAGGAAACCAGAATGCTGAAGAAAAAGGTAGGTACATGCTGCAGGACGGCCGATCTGGGCCTCCCTCAACCCGAGGGAGAAACAGGGTCCTTGTCAGGTAGACAAGGCGTAGGCAAAGAATGACAAACAGAGCCGGCACAAGGGTGTGTTGAATCTGGATGTATTTCTTAAAAATGGCATCAGACTTTTACAGTCATTGCAAAAGAGAGATGGTAAATCTAGCAGCTCAATAGTTGAGGTACATCTGAGGCCATCTAAAACACACTGGGTCTAAAGCAGTAGCTATCTCCTCTGAACTGGTGCTGCATCCCCCGTCTGGGCCCTGGGGACTGCGGATTGCATGAATCTGAGTCCTAGCCCATCTAAGTTCTAGTGTGAGTCCAAAGTGCTAGTCCTGCATGCGAGTCCAAGTCCAAGTCCTTCTACAAAGTGACAAGCAGGCTTAAGTAGCATACAGCAAGCAGGGCAGATGACAAGAGTCACGTAGGCAAGTGACACAGCTACGTCAAAGTCAGTGATATTACTGACCAAGATCATGTATCCAGTTGTGAAGCAGGAGGAAGAGCAATGGTGTCCTCCCCACTGGGGCTAATTTGGTATTCCTATTCTAATTCTCTGGTTTTGCTGGAGGCAATGACTAGGGTTCTGACCTAACACTTCTAGCTAATGTCCTTGAGTGGAAGCCCTTTATTACTCTCTAGTATGCAAAACATTTCTAACTATTGTGAACTATCTATTAGCCTAAGGAATGTGCTAGACCTCTGTTGCTAGCTCTGGCGAGGCAGATTCCTCGAGAGAAATTCCAAGTTATGGACAGCTTGGTTTTAAACTAGGATAGGTTGGTAACATTGTGTTGGCCAGGAAACAATGTCCAATCTTAGCCATTTACAAATCATTTCTTGGGGTACCTTTATGCCTAATTATGAGGCCGTGTTGATGATTGGAAAGACTGAACTGGAACACGTCTGAGTTAGGAGGTGCCAGCGACTAGTCTGAAATCCAGGAGGCACAGAACTCCTTTTGGGGCCTTATTGCCTCTTATCCTTAATCAGGATTTTATCCCTGATATTTTGGATGTGACTGGAGTAGACGAGTGTATGTGGCAGGTACATAGAGATGTAGGAAATATTAAGGTATACTAAAACAGTAACCAAATAGGTATTACGGAAGTTCCAGACATTACAAAAAGAACAAAATGACATGAGTTGTAGTTGTTTGAGTAGGTTTGGCCCCATAGAATCATGTGTTTGAATACTTGACCATAGGGAGTGTCATTTTTAGAAGGTGTGGCCTTGTTGGAGGAGGTGTGTCACTGCATAGGTGAGTTTTGAGGTCTATGCTCAAGCTCCTCCCAGTGTGGAAGGTAGTCTCCTTGTTGCCTTCGGGTCAAGATATAGAAATCTCAGCTCCTCCAGCATCAAGTCTACCTGCGCACTGCCATGCTTCCCACCATAATGATAATAGACTGAACCTCTGAAACTGTAAGCCAGCCTTAATTAAATATTTGCCTTTGTAAGAGTTGCTGTGGTCATAGTGTCTCTTCACAGCAATGAAACCCAAACTACGGCATTCGTATGTAATCTTCAAAAAGAACTCAGGATGTTAATGGTATCAGTTTTTCAATCAAAAAACACTGGCTAGCATATTGGATTAAAAACCAGGATATACGTATTTGTTGCTTACAAGAAAAGCAATTCACTGACAAAATTAATAATAATAAGAAGAAGAAGCAGCAGCAGCACAGCCTTGAAGTGAAAGGACCAGCCAGAGTGGCATTCTAAGCAAGTATAACTAGAAAGTAGGCTTTTTTCTATTCATTCAACCAAAAGCCAGAAGAAACCTTGACAACAGATTAAAGTCTACAATATATTTATTATACAAACATATTTTATTTAGATTAGTATTCTATGTGTATGAGTGTATACCCAAGCATATATATGTGCACCACATGCATGCATGGCCCATGGAATCAAGAGGGCATTGTATCCTTTGGAACTGGAGTTACAGGTAGTTGTAAGATTCCATATGGGCACTGGAAATCAAACCCAGGTCCTCTACAAAGGCAACAACTCTTAACTACTGAGCTGTCTCTCTAGCCCCTACAACCTATTTTAGTCAAGGAAACATATTCCTTTTTATAAAAGGTTTAAAAAATTATGTGTCAGGGTATTCTGTTCATATATATGTCTGCATATTGCATGGGTGCTTGGTGTTTAGTGAGGCCAGAGGCAGATATTGGATTCCCTAAAACTGGAGTTTAGATCGTCATGAGCCACATGAAGGTGCTGAGTATGTTTATGCAGCACATGCATGTAATGCCTGTGGTGGCCGGAAGAGGAGACATTGATCTCTTGGAACTGGAATGATAGATGGTCCTAAGCCACACAGTGTGAGTGTTGAAAATTATTCCTGGATCCTTTGGAAGAGCAGTGCTCTTAACCTCTGAGTCATTTCTCAAGCACCTGCAACTTCATATTCTAAATTAAAAATAAAATTTCAGTAGGTTCAAAATTATTAAAACATAGTAATCAGTGCCCGTTTTTATGTATACAAGACTTACATTTAGACTGAAATACTTCAGCTATGTTTTTAGAGTGCTTCATTTTTCCCCTACAGTCTGTTCACAGTAGCCCAAAAGTCTTCGACTGGATTTGACTTGCTCAGGCTCTTTATTCTGGAACTCAGCCCTATTAAATAGGATATGTGTAAAAGTAGGCTTTGCAGTTTGATGGATGATTTTTCTATCAGTAATGCATCAAAACTTGTTCTGCCAAGATTTTGACGATTGCCATGAACTCTTGAGACATATCTCTGTAGAGATGAAGTAATTTTTTTTAATGACACTCTTTCCTAATGAGGACTGTCATGAGTACATATTGAGCCTAACATTGTGTTCTATAAATTTCATGCAGCTGGCTTCTAGAATCCACTCTTGCAGCCAGTGTTTGCAGGAGATATCTACCGGAGTTCCCATTCTGGATAATCTTTTCATTGAGCCAGTTGAAATCAGAAATGGATTCAAAAAGGATTTAGGACATTATGAAACAAAGGTTATTAGAAATAATTGATAAACTCTTCTAGCTGAAGAATGGGTCCACCAAGGGGATATGGTTGGGTCAAGCTAGCAGTACCATAGTAAACAGGCAGGGATAAGAATAGAGATCATAATGGCCAGATCTGTGCTTTTTCCAATATTCTAGACAGAGTTGCCTTTTTTGGTAATAATGTTTGATCTTTGAATGATTATATATTAATCATTCTCTAATACTATAGCAAAGTACTTGAGAAAAAAAAAACGTAAAGGGTAAAAGATATATTTGGCTCCCAGTTTCAAAGTTTCAGTCTTTGGTTAGCTGGTTCCGTTGTTGCTGAGCTTTCCTGGGGCAGACATTATGAGACAGGGATTAGCAGAACAAAGTTGCTCATCTCACTCATTGTGGCCAAAAAACAGAGCAAAAGGAAGGAGCCAGACAATACACTTAGAAGTCACACCCCTAATGACTTCCTTTAGCCAGACCCACCAGTCTATTCAACTGTAAGTGAAGTTCAAGCTCTCTTGGTCCAATTGTTTTCAAAGCTGGCATCCAGGCTGTTATCCTGTGAGCCGTTGTGGATAATTTTAGGCTCAACTCATTCTATCAAACAGTTCTATTTCTTTAGATTTAAGGAAAAAAATTGTCCAAGTAGATAATCATAATTTTGTAATCTTTATTGATACAAAACAGTGCTTTTATTAAAATTTAATGTCATTTCTAATGATAAATGTATATATAAAAACAGAAGTACACTATGTATAATAGCTTAAAATATTAATATGTACTTGATTATTGTCTTTATATAGCTATTCATATATAAATATTAGATAATATATATTTGCTTATCATTTATAAACTTTGTATATTTTTAAAACATGGCAACTAAAACTACATGTAAACCGAAACCCAGTAACTGAAGGTATAAATTAGTTTTTAATGAGAAATGTGAAAGAAGAACATTGAATCCAAATAGTTCATCTTCTCACAAGTCTAGATCAATGAACCCTTCTGGGATGTTAGAGGTAGCCATCACCCGTGTATGCTCCTATAATGTCTTTCTCTGCTTCCAGTGCTATATGTCAAATACATTGATTTGCATTAGCTATTTCTGGACTGTCTGTCCACTCACTTGTAAAGTCTCTTGACAGACTAATAGGGATTATCAATTCATAGGCACTGGATTTATTCTTGCTGGATGATGAAAGCAAAGATATGTGAGTGTAAATACTAGTTGCTTTGAAATTTTTACATTTTGTTCTTAAGAATTTGGGGAGATATACTTTAAGCAAATTAAAATAACCTTTAACCTGTATAATATTTCACATATTATAACTATAAGCAACACATTGCAGGATTTTCAGTAGACATAACTTCAACTTTTTTGGTAAACATCAAGTAACATACTAGATAGTATGTTAAGAGAATATTTCATTTTTTATTAGATATTTTCTTTATTTATATTTCAAATTCCCCTTCGAACAAAACCCCTATTCCCTCCCTTCTCCCCCTACTCACCAACCCACCCTCTCCTGCTTACTGGCCCTGGCATTCCCCTACACTGGGGCATAGAACCTTCACAGGGCCAAGGGCCTCTCCTCCCATTGATGACCAACTAGGCCATCCTCTGCTACATATGCTGCTGGAGCCATGAGTCCCACCATGTGTACTCTTTGGTTGGTGGTTTAGTCCCTGGGAGCTCTGAGGGTACTAGTTAGTTCATATTGTTGTTCGTCCTAAGGGGCTGCAAACCCTTGAGCTCCTTGGGTCCTTTCTCTAGCTCCTTCATTGGGGACCCTATACTCAGTCCAATGCATGGCTGTGAGCCTCTACTTCTGTATTAGTTGGGATCTGGCAGAGCCTCTCAGGAGATAGCTATATCAGGCTCCTGTCAGCCAGCACTTGCTGGTATCCACAATAGTGTCTGGGTTTGGTTATTGTATATGGAAAGGATTCCCAGGTGGAGCAGTCTCTGGATTGTCCTTCCTTCAGTCTCTGCTCCATAGTTTGTCTCTGCAACTCCTTTCATGGGTATTTTGTTTCCCCTTCTGAGAAGGATCGAAGTATCCACACTTTGGTCTTCCTTCTTCTTGAGTTCCTTGTGGTTTGTGGATTGTATCTTGTGCTGTAAGATCAAGAATCGACAAATAGGACCTCAATTCCCAGCACCCACATAGTGGCTCACAACCATCTGTAATGGGATTTGATGCCTTCTTTTGGTGTGTCTGAAGACAACTACAATGTACTAGTATACATAAGATAAATAAATCTTTTTTAAAATTAATAAAATTATTATCAGTATTAAATGAAGTACATTTAGAATTAGAATACCTGTGGTACTGACACTCACTAGATGTTAGCTATTATTTCCATGTGCTAGGTGTAGTGCTCTATTTTCCAGGCAACTAAAATCAAAACAGACTTGATCCATTCACTCAAGGATCTTAAAACTTGATAGATTTGTCAAGCCTAGCATTCATCTTCTGTCTCTGGTTAGTGTCAGGGTACATATAAGTATATGTAGCATTTAAACTGTGATACATCGTGTATGGTTTTATAAGCTTATTTAGCATTAAATATGATGAATGTCCAATGAGATGGCTCAGAGGATAAAAATGCCTGCTGCTCAGGCCTAATATCCTGGCTTCCATTCCTATATTCCACATAAACCTAGGTGAGAACCAACTCCAAAGCCATCCTCCAACCTCACATGCACATCATAGTACATAGTACATAGTACATAGCACATTAAAACACTCATACCCTATTTAAGTAAGTGTATCTGTGCAGTGGGAAACTATGGGATCTTTGGAAAATCAGTTGTGTTAGATGGTGTTTTGCTGGGGCGAACACATGAAGGAGTGTTTTCCTGAAGTGGATGCAGATGAAAGGTTATTTTTGCTAAATAAGCACGTGAAAGGACGCATGATGAAGAATTCTTTGCTAACAACACACATGTGTTGGTTCACCTTACATTGCATAGCTGAGCTCCATTTGCCATGACTCCATATAGAGAAACACACCAAAAAACTTGTGATGTTCTGGCAGCTTCTTGTTGATTCTTTGGACTTGGGCGAATTGGCAGTGGTGTCAGCTGATATAGACTCTCCTGCTGAGACAAGACATGGGGAAGACATGATGTGTGGAGGGAGTGTAAATAGCACTCAACAGACAGTGACTGGGGCTCATTTGCATAGATGTGTGCAAAGCATCACTTTGTTGGTCTTGAGTCTTCACTGAGAGGCATGACAGAGAACTTCTCCTGGTGTCCAAGCTGGTCCTGGCCCTCCTGCTGACTCATGCCGATTAGGCCTGGCTGTTTCTTCTTGGTCAGTGCCACTGATTCTGATTCATGTGTGGTATCCCAACACTACTGAACTGGACTGCTGGTATTTTTGTGAAGTTTTTGCGAGTGGATAGAGTTGCCACTGCTGACTCCTGATAACTGAACTGCTAACACAGATGGGATTTACTCCAAAGAATTTCTAAACAGGTCCACTTCCCCCGTGTCCTAATAACCTTTCTTTTCTACTACCTCTGGAGGGTGGTGGGCTAGAAGGGAGGTTAAAGCATTTAAGAACCATTATTAAATTAAAATTAGGGTTGAGACAAATTTAAAACTCTGTGTGTGTGTGTGTGTGTGTGTGCGTGTGAGACTTGAAGCTGAAACTATAGTGAAATGTATTTACCAGCTTTTTTTTTTCTTAACATTGTACTTCAAGAGCTGTAAGGATAGGTATATAAAAGTGCTACAGGGTTGAGGATAGCTTGGGTAAATGACAGAGCAAATAATGAATCCTGTCCCTAGGGATGTTGTTATGATAGGAATGAGTACAGTGTGCAGTAGAATGAATAAAGCGACTCCTTAGGGCTACAGCCCATAGCAGGGGAGCTGGAATGGTTGTTGAGACGGGTTCACATCACCTCATGAGTCTACCATGACAAATTTACAAGCCTGGCAGGAGAGTCTAGTTATAATTCTTTAACAGTCTTATCATAACTGAGACTTCAGGAGAATATTGTAATATAAAGAGATAGTTTGGTTTAATTCCTATGTAGAAGATGCAAATATTTTCAAGACTTTGGACAATTCACAGCTGTTTTTTTTTTTTTTTTTTTTTTTTTTTTTTGCTTTTATTTATTTTAATTTTTTTATTACTTTTATTTTTTTTACAATCCAGTTGTTGACCCCCTCCTGGTCTGTTCTCCCACAGCTCTTAATCCCATTCCTCCTCCCCTCCTCCCTACCCCACTCTGTCTCCAAGAGGATGTCCCCAGCCCCCACCCCGCCAGGCCTCCCCCACTCCCTGGAGCCTCAAGTCTCTCCAGGGTTAGGTGCATCTTCTCCCACTGAAACCAGACCAGGCAGTCCTCTGCTGTTTATGTGTTGGGGGCCTCATATCAGCTAGTGTATGCTGCCTGGTTGGTGGCTCCATGTCTGAGAGATCTCGGGGGTCCAGGTTAGTTGAGACTGCTGATCTTCCTATGGGGTTACCTTCCTCCTCGGCTTCTTCCAGCCTTTTTCTAATTCAACCACAGGGATCCCCAACTTCAGTCCAATGGTTGGGTTTAAGTATCTGCATCTGACTCTTCCAGCTGCTTGTTGGGCCTCTCAGAGGACAGCCATGCTAGGCTCCTGTCTGTAAGACACATCAGTAATAGTGCAGCCTCCCCTTGAGAAGATGGATCCCAAGTTGGGCTGGTCACTGAACCACCTTTCCCTCGGTCTCTTTTCCATTTTTGTCCCTGTAATCCTTTTAAATAGGAACAATTCTGGATCAGAGTTTTTGACTGTGGGATGGCAATCCCATCTCCACTTGATGGGATTTCTACTAGATGTGAACTCTAATATAAAGTTCCCTCTCCCCACTGTTGGACATTTCATCTAACATCCCTCACTTTGCATCCTGAGAGTCTCTCACCTCCCAGGTCTCTGGTACTTTCTAGAGAGTCCCCCCACTTCCTACCCCCTGAGGTTGCACATTTTCATTTTTTCTGCTGGCCTTCAGACCTTCTCTCCTGCCCCCCCCATACCTGATCAGATAATTCACAGCTACTTTATATTTCATTTTTCCTAAGCTACCTAGTCTAAGTTCGATAGTCAGCTCCATTAATGTACAATACCTTTGATTCTCATTTTTTTTTTGATGTTTAAATATAACAATTTTAAGAGATTCCAAAGTTTTATGAAATAGGATGGTTGGCCAAAACAGTTCAAAGGTATGCAGGTTAAAAGTATTAAGTACTTACAGATAAATGGCAATTAAGATTACAGGGCTCACTTTCCAATTGTAGCAAGATAATTAAAGGTAAATTACATATCAAAGTTGAGAATAAAGCATATATAAGTGTTCTAGTCCTTGCAAGTTCATAAATTGCCTGGTACATTTATAACTACAAGGCTATTATGTTGCCAAAGCACAGGAGACTCCAGAATGTGCTTTTGGGAACTGATCCCCAATAGATAACTGCACTGTTCTGGAATGCAGTCGCTGTGTCAATAGCTGTAGCCTTATTGTTTTAGAAGTTTTCCATCTTTACCCTAATTAATGTCTCTAACGTGATTTGCAAAGAATTTCATATTTATGTTTTGCAATCAGTGTTTGACTGGCAAAAAGTCTTTTAGACATTCACTACAATGTGTAAACATTTTGTAAAATAATAAATAGCTCTTTCTAATCTAAATGTTTTATGGTTGCTGAGCCTCTGCTAATTGGTCATGGATTGAAATCCTCCTGTTATTTAATTTTTTAATTTGTGGGAAGTTTTTATAAATGAGTGTGTAGAGCTTCATATCACAGCTGTTGTCATTTAAAGTTTGGACAGCATCATTACAAATGAAGCCCTGCTGTGAAGTCAGAGTCAGAAGGCATCGTGGCATTCCAACCATTTCCTTGGGAGAAGATTACAGCTCAAGTCTGTTGAACTTTATTGCCTTGGGCCTCATGACAGTCTTCAGAAACATGCAAAGCATTTCTGTTAAAGAAATTCAGATGTGCTGGGACATAGATGACATTCTTGAACATAGCGGTGTCCTAAGGGGGTAAAGAATAGTCAAGCAGGAAAAGATAAACAGTTTTTCTTGTGTTCCTGGATTATTTTATAAGATTTATGGAAATGATGGAGGTCTACATGATACCAAGTAGGAAAAAGGCTCAGGGCTTCTCTATGTGGCCTGACCATATTTTGAGATTAAAATATAAACGTGATTCCAGCACAATGATTAGCTTCAAAACCATCTTCCTATTTATGTGGGATAGATGCTAGGGTACAAGGCCCTATGAATGCAAGGCAAGCACTAAAGTCATCTTTCATTCAGTTGATTTTATTATTCACATTGATTGTCTCTCTTCTCCCCTCCTGTCTCCTGACATGTGTGTGCCTGAAAGAAAGACATAACTAAAATAGTTCCAGCACTTAACCTCTTTTATAACTGAAACTCTTTTTAATCTAAAGCCAGAGATCATTTGGTCCAATTTAATATCTATACAACAGGTATCCAGATTCCAGCACAATCCTCATAGAGACAGCATAAACATGGCTGCCCTCATGTCTTTGCCTTTTTATTTCTGGATCTTCATGTGTGTAGGGAAGGTGAGTGGGAGGGGTTGAAGCTAGGATCCATATCTGAGCGAAAACAAGTGCTATTTGTTTCTCTGCATCTGTGTTACCTAACTTAACATTTTTCAGTTCCTTCCATTTTCTTGCAAATTTCACAATTTTATTTTTCCTCATGGCCAAATTGTGTGTGTGTGTGTGTGTGTGTGTGTGTGTGTGTGTGTGTGTGTGTGTCTGTGTCTGACCATGTTAGGCTAATTTCTTTTCTGTACTGTTGAGAATACAGTAGTGATAAATTCGCAAGCATCTGTGAGTACAGAACACTTTAGGTACAGACCTAGGAGTAGTAAATACAGCTAGGTCTTAATGGGAGTTCTGTTCTTTGTTTTGTTTTGAGAAACCTCTACACTGATTTCCATAGTGGCTTACTAGTTTACCCTCTTACAGACAGTTAATAATGGTGCCTCTTTCCCACATCCCTCCAGGCTCCTGCCCAGCATTTGTTATTTACTTGTTAATAGCCATTTTAACTGGGATGGCATGGAATCTCAAGTGTTAATTTGCATTTTTCTGATGGCTGTGGATGTTGAATACTTTTTAAAATACTTCATATGTTTGTTTTATCTACATATATGTCTGAACATCAGAAGAGGGTACTGGGTCCCATGGGACTACAGTTATAGACAATTGTAAGCCTCCATGTGCTTACTGGGAATTGAACTACGAACCTCTGGAAGGGCAGCCAGCGCTCTTAACTGCTGAGCCATCCCTCCAGCACCTACCCCCAGTGTCTTAACCCATCTTTTGTAAACTAACTGTTCTGATCTTTGCACTGTTTATTGATTTAGAGTTTGATTTTGGTATTTTAATTTTTCTGGTTATCTATACAGTTTAAATATGAGCCTGCTGTCTGAAATAAAGCTGGCAAAATTCTTCTACTATTCTATGGACAGTTCATTTTGCGGATAGTTTCCTTTTCTATATAAAACTTATAAATTTCATGTAATCCATTTTTTAATTCTTGTAGATATTTTCTTTGCTACTGTTCTATTAAACTGTACCTATATCTTGTTGTTGTTTGTTGTTGCTGCTGTTTTTACTTTATGGAGTAACTGTTTTGCCAGCATGTGTGCCTGTGTACTTTCCCTGTACCCACAGAGGCCATAAGAGGGCATCAGATGCCCTGGAGCCCTGTAATTGTACTAGTTAGTATAACTCTACAAATATCCATTTATATAATGGCTCAAGGTCCATCCATGTTACAGCATATGTGTCAGAAGTACCTTCCTTTTTAAGGCAGAATAATATTCTATTGTGTGTGTGTGTGTACATATATATATGCCATATGTGCATGTCATATATTCATATATATATTTCACATATATGGATATATAAATACCAGTACTATCTATCAGTTCTTTTTTCTAAAAAATGTACTTATTTTTATTTGATGTGTGTTTCACCTGCATGTATCTTAAGTGTACCAAATCTATTCAGTGGTGGTGGAAGTCAGAAGAGGGTGTTGGATTAGCCATACCTAGAGTTACAGATAGCTGTGAGCCACGTGTGGGTGCTGGCAACCAAACCTAGGACTATTAACCACTGAGCCATCTCTCCAGGTCCAGTTCTTGTCTTTGGTTCTTTGAGTTCATATCAAGGTGTAAATAAGCTGGAAAACATAGTAATTTCATATACATACATACATGCATGCATACATACATACATACGTACATATATTTTTATCTATGTGCTCTGCTTTCAAGTCCAGGATAGTAGTTATGTTCTCCTTTCTTTTACCTGCCATATATCTCTCCAGCAGCGGGACAATTTTATCTTTCCAGGAAGAGTTTTTTATTCTGTTATCCAACAACAGTTTCAGCTTTTTATATAACACTGAGAAAGAAAATGGTACTTTTAATCAGTAGTAAAATACACCCCAATATGAAAAATAGTAAAGCATGTGCGGAAATAGGCTTAGTGAAATATATTGGGAATATTGGAAATCCCCTCTGAAAGTCTCTGTGTGTGAAAACACCTTTTAACACAGACTCTAAGGTAATGTAGCTGCTCATCAGTAAAACATAACAGTAATATCCTTCCCAGGGCGTTCATAGTTTGTTTTTAAATGAGTGTACTTCAGAAATAATATTTTTCCCTAGACTAACCCAACTATGCCCTAATGACAACTTGAAATAAAATGAAAAAATTTCACAGGACAATAACACAACCCTGGCGTGTCACCCACTTGTGATTCTGATACATATCCTAACGAGGTTCATTTGCCTTTGTTTTCTTTAAGGATTGTTCAAGTTTAGAAGAATACAACATCGCTGCAGCATTACTCCCCCTGACCAGTGCTTTCTATAGGGTAAGTTTTTTTTGGGTCTATATATAAACTTGTAATTTACATATGTGTATTCTGTTTGTTTTTTCATAGCATTATGTGACTGTGTCCCCTTATTATACTAAGGACACACCTGTAATTATATTTACTGTAGCATGTCACATTCCATGTGTAGGAAGTATAACACCAAACACCAGGTCACCATCATCTTTAGTCCAGTACCCGACCATTCCAACCAGCTTTACTTTCCTTACAGTACCTGAAACTCTATCCAGATCAGGTTATGGGTGGGTTCTCCCTGTAACAGAAAGTACACCCTATGAGGCTAGGACGTTATAATAGACGCTTAGAGAATGAATGACATCCATAGTGACAGAACATAGAATTTACTGGAAACTTGCTGGACTGTTCAACATGAATTTTATACTTCATTATAACTGTTGTTCATGTCATCATATAAAATATTAGCTCTTTCTATGACACTTTATTTTCCATGGTCATGTGTGTGTAGGGTTAGGTGAGTGAGCAAGTGAGTTTGTGCCATGGTGTGCAGAGGACAGTTTCAGAGGTTGGGTCTCTATCCTTCCACCATGTCAGTTCTGAGGGCTGAACTCAGGTTGTAAGGCTTTGGGGCAAGCACATTTACCCACTAAGCCATCTTGCCAGTCCTAGCTCTTATAGCAAGCAAATCTATCAAATTGTCTTTATTCTTTTTTGTAAAGATCCACATTTTGAATAATACAGTTAGTACTTCTTTCTAAAATAAGCAGTAGGACCAGACTGTGGCGACATCTGTCTTACTACTGAGTTATCTGCACAGTAAGCTTCAGGAAGCAGCAAGATAACAAGTTCAGCTAGTGCCGAACTCTGCATTGTCAAACTTTGTAGTAAATACTTGACACTTTGGGTTACTTTTATGGATTTGCTTTGGCTTTAGTGTTAGTTAGTTATCAAGGTTCCAGTAGGAACCAGAGCTTTATCAGTCATTTGAAAAGGGAAAGTTGTGTGGTTTTGGTTTTGGTTTTGTTTAGGGGCTAGCTGAGGCAAGATCTATGTATTATGTAGCCCTATCTGACCTGGAACTAGCTATGTAGACCAGGCTGGTCTCAAACACGAAATCTGCTTCTTCCTACCAAGTAGTGGTATTAAAAGCATACACTACTACGCCTAGCTCAAGGGAGTTATGATGCAAGGAACTATTAATAATTAATTACTAAAATAAAGAGAAATCTAAAGTGTGCAGGAATAGAATACAAGGAATGGCTACTACCTCTAGAGCTAAATCTTAATACCCTATAAAGAAGTAAACTTGGAAGAGGACTTCTCAGTCTTGTTAGGGAGATAACTGCTGTGGTCGCTGGCAGCAGAAGATGCAGCCAGCAAGCTGACAAGTGGAAACTCCCCACCGAAGTGCTGGCAAGACTTCCTTGGAGTACTCTGCACCTTGGCTAGCTGACTCTTTATATTAATCACCATCTGCTGCAAGCAACAGCAGGTGAGAGATGCATTGATTGCACCTCAGGTGAGGGGTGAGAGATGCATTGATTTATGATGCAGTAGTGTCATTAGGAGTCTGTTAATACTGTGTCCATTTAGTAGAATAATGGTAGTAGGTTCCCCCATATGGCCTATGACTTGTCTAGCCATAAGTTATTGGTCCTATAATATTGCCAGTTAAATATTTCATCTAGTGGAACAGTAATTCTAATCAGAAAGTAGCTGGTTATTTCCTTTTTAAAAATATTTTTAATAAGTCCTTTTTTCCTCTCAATGTAATAAAACTTTACTGGGGGGCTGGAGAGATGTCTCAGTAGTTAAGAGCACTGGCTGATCTTCCAAAGGACCTGAGTTCAAGTCCCAGCATCCAAATAGCAGTTCACAGCTGTCTTTAACTCCATTAACAGGGAATCTGACATCCTCTCACACACAACAGACAGATATGCAAGCAAAACACCAGTGCACATTAAAAAATAAATATATTTTTAAAAACAAACAAACACCTAACTCCTTTAATTGTAGCACTTGGGAGGCAGAGACAGGCAGATCTCTGTGAATTCCAAGCTAGCCCGGTTTACAGAGCAAGTTCCAGGACAGCCAAGGCTACACAGAAAAACCCTGTCTCAAAACAACAACAACAAAAATTACTCCTTGAAAACAAACTTTATTGAGCATCTCAACATATAAAATGACTATAGCAGACAGTGTGTAACCTGCATCATTGATAGTATGATAGCATAGCCTCAAGAAACTTGGTAGTCTTACTAATACAGTAGTGACTTAAAGTAGTCTGCTGCACAATACCACCAAGCCATCAGAGTCTTCTTTATATATGCATGGTTAAAACTTTCAAATAGGGGAGCTTGCGAGATAGCTCAGTTGTGAAGGTGGTTGCCACCAAGCCAGATGACCTGAGTCCAATCCCTGACACCTACATGGAGAAGGACAGAACTAACTCTTGCAAGTCATCCTTTGACTAACATAAATAGACCCTTACACATGCATATACATACATGAACATACACCAACCAAATAAATAAATGTAAAATAACTTTTAAAAATGAAATTCAGATATTATAAAAAAAAAAGTATGAAATGTCTTTTTTCCAGTTTTATTCCATTTTCCCGAAACAGTTTCTTTCTTTGAAAGAGGGATGGCATTCCTGACAGCACATGCTGACAATTTATCAGGCTTTTATCTCATTATTTTTCTTTTTGAACTAAAAGCACAGAGAAAGAGAAAGGCTCATCACTTGGTGATCTCCAAGGCAGAGGCCATGATGATTTTATTTATTGTTGTGCGTATAAATAAAAAAATTAGCAAGAAATTAAAGAACTGTAAATGTGTACAGAACACACCTAAGGCTGTCAGGATACACAGACCCCTGTGGTATATAGCAGAGATGTCTCTCTTGTCATGTGTTTCAGGTGACATCATTGAGCTAGTGCTTTCAAATAAACCCACTTGCCTACAGTCTCTGATATAATCCAGTGTGTCTGTGCCCTGATTTAATTTGATAAGTTTGTAAACGGCTGTGCTATATTAGCATAAATAAATTATCTATCATTTTATGCCTTGTGATTGTGTGTACAGATGGTATTTGTTATCCTAATGAGTTCTGAGTGTCCAACGTCTGGTTGTTAATGCCTGGAACAGACAGAGTAAAGTTGCTGCTCTGTGTATAGTGACAAAATCAGGGTAGAGGAGAGCCTGCTAGCTACCATCTAGAGTTAGGACAATTCTCCCACCCCAGGAGGAAACCTCTTACCCATGCCCAGACAGCAGTGTATTACTTTCTATTGAGTATGCTTTGGAAAAGCATTTCACGTGAGTGAAATTATATAATATGTATTCTTGTATGTGTGTATGTGTACATGAGTATGTTGGGTCCATGTGCATATAAGTGTACTCTGGTTGTTGAGACTAGATGACAGTCTCAGGTATTTTCACCTGTCACTCCCCATTCTATTTTTTGTGACAGGGACTCTCACTGAACCTGAAAATTACACATTTTGCTTGACTAGCTGCCCAGCAAGCTCCAAGTGTGCCAACCATATCCTTATGCTCGTACAGTACAGTTGATAAATGCTTTATCAACTGAGCCATCTCCCCTGCCTTTCAGTATATTCGTTTGTGTGTGGCTTCCTTCACTAAAACCCATGCTATTCATTGGCTATCTTTAGATCTCTTAATTTTGAAATAAAAATGTTTTCAGGTGAATTTTATTACATATATATGTGATATGTATATATATACACACATATGTGTGTATGTGTATATATGTGTGTATCTGTATGTATGTATGTATATACACATGTACATATACATCTATACATCTGTGTGTATATGAATGAATAAATGATGTAGGAAGCATAATTTCTCAACCTAAAGATAAATTTCATATTAGTAATTTTTAGGTCTTTATTTTCTTCCCAAATTTTAACTTTGGCATATACATCCTTAAAAAAAAAATACAGGACTATAAATAAACATAAGTATTATTTGCATAAGTATTATTTTCTTTTCAAGACATAAAAGCTTATTACTAGTAAACATAAGTGCTATAATAGAAAAATCTATTGATGACCATCTGAAAGGCCCTTATTGACAAGATTCTGTCAGCCAAAGAAGCAGAAAGTGAACATGAAAACAGAGAGAGCCACAGAGCTTCCTGAGCTCTCTAAGTGGTGACCTTTCCTGTACTGCCAGGCCCAGGAGTTCTGCCCGAGTCCCGACCACCCAAATGGGAGCTCAGGTCTACTGTGTTTCCATGTCAAGTACTGTTATCCTTTGCAAAAGTCTGTTTACCCAATGCAGTAGTGTTAAGAGTAATCCCAGAGAAAGGTGATAGGAATGAGAGCTGGTGTTTAATGAATTCGACTGCACTTAGCTTTTCAGTACCTGGCCCAGTGCAATGGAGTATCATTCTAGTTTGACAGAAGAGAGTATGGTTCAGAAAGACTCCCTGCCCATGATCAGATTTAAACTGTGTTATGTGTGATTCCAAAGCTCAAGTGTTGTTTTTATGGTTTTTGTTTTGTTGATTTTAACTCTAATAGTGTTTTCCAAATGAGTCACAATTTGTGCAGGCATACTTCTGAGAATCTTTTGGGGATTTTGACTAGAGATATTGAGTTGGTATCACTCTTAACCTCACACTTCCCCAGCCATTTTCATTGTCATGTTCAGCAAGGATATTTCATTAAACTTTGAACAAGGTCATGAAATGCTGTTATAATTTCAACAACTGTTATATATTATTTATAAGTCTCCAATCTATGGATATTTTTAACAAAAAGTATACTAAGTGTTCAGAAAAACATGAAATACTTTCTTTGTTTCTGCTTGAATAATAACCTTGGCTCTGGTTAATACAGACAATAGTTGTCCTACTATAAAATTACAGTCTGTAAGTAATTCTAGTAAAATCCAAATAAACCTTTTTTCATAGTATCAAGATTGTTTCTATAAGTAATATAAATTGTTTCTGCAATAATATAAAGAATAGACATTTCATCAGTCATTAATTTTAATTGGTAAGAGACTGACTACAAAATAGGAAAAGAATTTTGTTTTTCTCCAACTTCATAGTCTAGATATATTTCATTCCCTATAACATCTCAAAGGATCTGTTTTTGGCACAAAAACAGATAGATAGATAGATAGATAGATAGATAGATAGATAGATAGATAGATAGATAGATAGGGAAGGTATGATTTAAGGTCTTCTTGCATCATTTTTCTACTATAAAATAAATTCCTTAAAAATAGTTAACAGGAAAATGGTTGAGAGTGAAAAGAGCCATCAACACTTACTGAATCTCTGCTTTGATCCAAGCACAATGTACCTTTATTACAGCAAATACACTTCTGACAGCACAGTAATTTAGAATGGCTGGAAAGTTTTTATTCTTCCCTTCATTTCTCCTTGCTCTTTGTTGTTTTTTTTTTAATAAAAATAAGTATTATAAAAGTTGTTTGATATAAAACAACAATCGATTTAACAGTCTTAAGTAGATGCTCATCTACAGCAATAATGAAAATACATTTTTCTCAATATAAATTTTAAATAACTCCAAAC
>NW_022196904.1:99191463-99191685 GCF_008632895.1 Mastomys coucha | reverse complement strand
TGTGTGGATTTGTTGAAAGATTATCTTCTTGCTTCTTCTAGGGTATAGTTTTGCTCCTTATGTTGATGCTTTCGATCTATTATCCTTTGTAGGGCTGGATTTGTAGAAAGATATTGTGTAAATTTTGTTTTGTCATGGAATATCTTATTTACTTCATCTATGGTAATTGAGAGTTTTGCTGGGTATAGTAGTCTTGGCTGGCATTTGTGTTCTTGTAGGGTC
>NW_022196904.1:99127575-99190275 GCF_008632895.1 Mastomys coucha | reverse complement strand
TGTCCTTCCTGTGATCCTGGTTGTGTCAGAACTCAGAGTCAAGCTGTCTCTGTGATCCTGTGATCCTGTGATTCTGGGATCCTGGGATTGTTAGATCAACTGGGAGTGTGGCTTTCTCTGTGTGTTGTGGGACTGGCTGCAGAGCTTGTCTCTCCTTGCTCTTTGTACTGACTAATTTTTTGTCAACTTGACACAAACTCGTCTGAAAGGAGGGACCCTCAATTGTGAAAATGCTTCCATGAATTCTGACTGTAGGCAAGCCTGTAGGGCATTTTCTTAACTAGTGATTGATAGGGGAGGGCCAAGCCCATTGTGGGTGGTGCCATACTTAGGCTGGTGGTCCTTCGTCTATAAGAAAGCAGGCTGAGCAAGCCATGAGGAACAAGCCAGTAAGCAGCACTCCTCCATGGCCTCTGCATCAGCTCCTGCCTCCAAGTTCCTGACCTGCTTGATTTCTTGTCTTGACTTTCTTTGATGATGGACTATGATGTGGAAGTAAAAGCCAAATAAACCCTTTCTTACACAAGATGCTTTGGCCATGGTGTTTCATTACAGCAATAGTAACCCTAACTATGATATTATTTAAGACAGAATACCTCTCTTCTCTTTTAGCAACCCCCACCCCGTGTCTTACTTTCTCTTTCAAGTTTTGAAGGACTTCTGTTTTTCTTAGTACTCCCAGGAAACTATGAATTATAATTAATTCAAACTAGCATTTTAAGGTTGGTTTGTGTCCACTATTTAAACTAGTGATTTAAAATATTACAGAGTAATTTATATCAAGTAATAACGATGCCCATGATTGTGTTTTCTAGTGGATAGTTAACAGAATTTTTAATGTTCTTGAATTTATATATTTTAATTAATATTCTTTTTTTAAGTTGGATTATGTCTTGGTTACTTTTTCATTGCTGTGATCAAATACCCTGATGAAAGCAATTTGAGGGAGAAAGGACTTATTTGGGCTTATGTTGCATAGAAATATAGTTCACGGTGGTGGGGAAGGTATGGTGGCAGAAACTGAAGGCTGGCTAGTCACATAGCAGGTATACACAGGAAGTACAGCATGAACAGGAAGTGGAATCAGGCTATAAATTTGTAAAGCCCGCCTCCAACAACCCTCTTTCTCCAGCAATGCTCTTCCTCCTAAAGGTTCCACAGCCTTTCCAATTTGACCAGCTAGGGTCTCAGTATCCAAACACATGAGCCTATGGTAGACATTTCAACCCACAGTGAAGTGCTTTTATGAACTGTTTCATTTTTCAGTTCTTTCCTATAATAACCAAAGGTTCAGAAAATGAAGCAAACAACTAGAACTATGGTAGTACCTATCAACTCAGTAGAACTGCTACCACATCTGACTGAGTGTTAAACTCTAAAGCTGAACAAACAGGGTTCTCTGCCCTTGAGAAACACATTCACCTATGGTGATATAGTATAGCTAATTGCCACATTAGTTACCTAAAACATCCATAATCAACATACTGTAAAAAAAAAAAAATACATTAATTCCCACTGAACCAAGGAATACTACAAAGAAGTTGTTAGGTTTCTGCTAGTGAAGGATACATGAGCCTTTGTCTTACAAGTAGGGCTGAAATGAAGAACAAGCAAAGAGCAAGAATGTATAAATATTATAGGCAAAGAAAATATGAAACTTACTGGGAATATTGCTGAAGGTGGAGGAAGATTAAAAAAGGCACTTTGTAGTCAGTCTGACTGACCTGGTGTGCTAAGGTAAGGGATTCCAGTGTAGTAAAAACAAGGACTTACTTCTGTTTTTCTCATGACTAAAAAGCAAAAGTTTAAATAAATAACAAGATTTAAAGGACCAAACTTGTTTAATACTGTAGATACTTTAACTACGTTGGCAGATAAGTTTTCTTCAGCAGAATCTTCATCTTCCTGTGTAGGACTCCTTAATGGATGTTCCAGGATGTAGCATTGTAAAGATGTGGCTTCTGCTGCCGTTTAGTAGATTAGGTAACGAGGTAAGCAGTATGAAATTACTAGCACAAACCTAACAATTTCTTTTTAGTATTCCTTGGTTCAGTGGGAATTAGTGTATTATGTTCAATGAAAATAACCTAAGAAAACAAGAAATAATCTGAAGTTATATGCTGAATAGGAATATTCCATAATAAGGGAAACTAACCTGGGGCTAAGGAGATGGTTCCACTACTGAAGTGTTTGGCACACAAACATTTAGACTTGAGTTTAGCTCCCTAGCACCTCCATTAAAACAGCCCCTCACAGCTGTAATCCTAATGTGGAAAAACTGTGGGGCAAGTGTAACTGTGTCATCAGACAAAAACTGAGAAGGTCGAGCAAATTAAGAAACCCTGCAGTAGGCATTTGAATTTGCTTCCCACCTAGTTCCTGTCCTAGAGCATATGACCATGACAACTAGTCAGTAGCATAGAGCCCAGAGTTCTCCATGCTACTGAGGTATCTAGATGGGCCAGGCCTAAGGGTTTAGCCAATAAGCTTCCTGTCCCAGACATTCCTTCCTACAAAAGGTATTTAATCTCGGGTCCACCAGAGTAAGTTGTTTGTACCATTTTCATCATGAGTAAACAGTTTGGACAACCACCATCGTGGGAAGCTTTCATTATTAAGCTGAGCCACCTGTCTATGGCAGAAGGCCCCTCTGTACTCAGGACACTCAACCCTCAGCTAAGCTGGATTCCCCCTTCCCTCCAGCCCCAGGTTAGTCACCAGCCTACAGGCCCCCTTGTTCTCAACTCCTTGAGGTTCCCAGCGGCATCCGGGGGATATGAGAACCCCAACCTCAGCCTCAGCCTGCACTGTTTCTCACCCAGGCTGGGGCCCCCACCTTAGGCTGCCTTGCACCTCCCATGAGGGGGTGTCAGCATTCTGTGTAAGCTAAATGCTTTAAAGACCAATGACCAGTCTCCTACATACAAACAGGAATCACCAATCAGATCAGACTATGTATCCAGTTCTTACTGACTTCTGCTGAGCTTTAGGGCTGATGACAAGTCAATAATGAACAAGGATTGTAAACAACTGCAAAGACTGCAGGGAAGGACAGGCATGGCTCAGCAAAAGAATGCTCACCTACCATGCCTAAAATTTTATCCCCATTGCAAGGGGTGGGGGGGTGTGTAAAGAAAGGAAGGCAAGATGTATGTATCAAGAGATTGTCACAGGCCTCTGGATGCTCCTGAAAAAGTCTCCTCCCCTCTCATTCATCCTCACTCTTTCTCACATTCATATTCCCCATTCTCCCCTCCCTTTCTC
Organism: Mastomys coucha; assembly: GCF_008632895.1. Classification (NCBI taxonomy): domain Eukaryota; kingdom Metazoa; phylum Chordata; class Mammalia; order Rodentia; family Muridae; genus Mastomys; species Mastomys coucha. The sequence goes on along the minus strand of NW_022196904.1, from coordinate 99,187,011 downwards.
TCTCTTAAAAGTGTTTTTTATTCGCCTGATCTAAGTACCATCTTGGAAGCTTCTAGCCTCCATATGATCTAATCTAGGCCTCTGAGACTTGTTGCTGAATAAGCTTACCCTTCCTAGTTCTTTCTGATCTCTGGCTGGCTGGATCAGTTCAGCTGTTCTGGCTCAAACCCCTCTCCAAGCTGACTGATTTAAGCTGGCTTCTCTTGGCCTCTCCTGAAATGCTCTGCTGAGAGTTGGGCATATCCTATTCTGCCAATTTTTTCTCTGATTCTCACTTTGTTCACCATTCAATTAGACATCACTTTCAAACATGGTTGCTTCCTTCTACAAACTTTACCTTCATTGTTTGGGACTAAAGATGTGTACTAAGGGCTTGTTTTTATTTCAGCCAGAGGGATTAAAGGTGTGTGCTGGGTGGTGGCGCACGCCTTTGATCCTAGCACTTGGGAGGCTGAGGCAGGCGGATTTCTGAGTTCACGGCCAGCCTGGTCTACAGAGTGAGTTCCAGGACAGCTAGGGCTACAGAGAAACCCTGTCTCGAAAAACAACAACAACAACAAAAAAAGGTGTGTGCTAAGGGCTGAGCCACACCACAACTAGAAACAGGTATTTTCAGTAAATAACACAATCTCAGGATTTGCAGTGTAATTAAATATCCTGCAACATTCTCTCTCTCTCTCCCACACACCCTATTTCTCCCACTCACTTCCTCTCTCCTCTCTCCTCCCATCTCTCTTACCTTTTTCCCTCTCTTCCCTCCACCCTCCAACTTCCCTGTCCAACTCTCCATTCTATTGACTCAATACTAAAAGGCCATCTGTTGATTGTTTGAACTAAAAACAAACAAAATATTTAATTAACTCCCTGGAAGGTAAATGTCAACTATTTGTGTTTAAAAATGGAAGGTCACTAGATATTTGACACTTAGGAACAAAAGAATCTGAAATCTGTAGTCAGTCTTCTCTATTCTAGTGTTCTTCAACGAAATTGAAAACTCAAATTCTTAAAGGAACCAGAAAAGTAATAGCAGTAATTGAAGAAATGATACACAACTAAAGAATATTCAGTGTTAAAGGAACAGCTACTGTTTATAAAGTTCTAGTCAAGTAATTTAAAAAAAAAAAATGTGGGCACAGGACCAACAAACTGCTTGGTAGATAGAGTTCTCTGCTGCTAATTCTAAAAACCTGCATTTAATTCCCAGAACCCACAAGGTAGAAGGAGAAAACTGACACAGGCAAATTGCTCTCTGTCCTCCAAAAGGTGCTACCACAAGAAAAACAATGTGGACACAATGTTGCAGATTATCAGCTTTTTAGAGGACCAAAGAGTTTCTCTCCGCAACTCTTAGGATTTCTATCTATGTGATAAAATGGCATGGACAAAATCAGCTTGGGGAGGAAAGGGTTATATTTCTGTTAACAGTTCCACATCATAATCCATCACTGAGGAAAGTCAGGCAGGGCCCAGAAGTCAGAGCAGGAACCTGGAGGCAAGAAGTTGATGCAGAGGCCATGGAGGAGTGGTTGTTTATACACCCAGGACCACCTGCCCTGGGGAGCCACCATACACAATGGGCTGGGCCCTATCACAGCAATCAATGATTAAGAAAATGCACCACAGACTTGCAAACAGGCAAATCTTATGAGGGCATCTCCTTAGTATCCCTGAGTATGCCTCTCCCCATATACCTCTAACTTATGTCAAGTTGACAGTCAACTAGCCAATACAGTGTGCATACTTGAGTACTCAGGAGGTAGGAAAATCAAGTTATAGTCTGCCCTGGGCAGACCATTTCAAAAGAAAATCTACTGCCAGAGATTTTCTAATTGGTTAATGATAATAAAATTCAAAACAAACTACCTATAAGCTACCATTTATAGCTTGGGGTTTGTGGAACTATAGAGAAAACAGAATTTGCCTATTTTTAACATTAGAGAGGGAGAGATCTAATTTAAAATATAAACTAAGAAACTTCTCTAGGCATACCTAAAACAGAAAAGAGAGAGATACAGGCCAGAAATGTAGAGAACTCTGTAGAAAAACATGGAGGAAAGCCAAACAGTGAGGCAGCATACAGGAGAGCCAAGTTGTTGGGGGGCAGGCAGCAGAGTGACTGCCTGGAATAACACTCAAACGAAAGTTATTAATTTGATTGCTTTTTAATATATTATGTGGCACAATTAAAAATCAATTGAAGGGCTGCCAAGATGGCTCAGCGGGTAAGAGCACTGACTGCTCTTCCGAAGGTCCTGAGTTCAGGTCCCAGCAACCATATGGTGGCTCACGACTACCCGTAATGAGATCTGACACTCTCTTCTGGTGTGTTAGAAGACAGCTACAGTGTACGTACGTATAATAATAAATAAATCTTTTTTTAAAAGAAAAAGAAAAAAAATAATTGAAAATGGTAAAAAAGAAAGTACAGTTATATGTCAAACCCAGATACTAATTTATTCCACAGTAACACGGAATTTGAATTATTCTGTTGGCCTCTCCAAACATATCTTCTTTTTAGAAGACTATGGGAGATTAAAGGGGTGTTGGACAATAAGAACAGTGCGGTCTGACTGGAGATGGCTCACTGGTTACCAGCACCGACTGCTCTTCCAGAGGTCCTGAGTTCAATTCCCAGCAACCACATGGTGGCTCACAACCAAATGTAATGGGATCTGATGCCCTCTCCTGGTGTGTCTGAAGACAGCCACAGTGTACTCATAAATAAAATAAATCTTTAAATTAAAAAAAAGCACAGTGCAGTCTCCTTCCTGATTTTAAGATGGAGAAGGGGAGTCATGGAGAAGATGGAGTCTGCTCTCACCCTTGCAGAGGACTTCCTAATGGTATTAGACAGGGTTCTCTAGAGTCACAGAACTTATGGTAGTCTCTATGTAGTAAAGGAATTTATTGATGACTTACAGTCTGTAGTCCAACTCCCAACAATCAACTCCCCACAATGGTTGGCAGCAGCTGTGAATGGAAGTCCAAGGATCCAGCAGTTGCTCAGTCCCACAAGCGAAGCAGAGTGAGCCTTCCTTCTTCCAATGTCCTTATATAAGTCTCCAGCAAAAGGTGGCCCAGATTAAAGGTGTGGTGGCACACACCTTTAATCCCAGATGATCTTGAACTCATAGATCTTCCTATCTTAATCTTCTGGGATTCATAGCCACTATGCCTCAAGATCTCCATGCCAAGATTCAGGTCAGAAACTTGTATCTCTAAGCCTCCAGATTAGGGCCACAGGTGAGTCTTTTAATTCTGGATTGTAGTTCATTTCAGATATAGTCAAGTTGACAGCCAGGAATAGCCACTACACTAACCCAGCCCATGTGATCTTACACATGAGGTTTTGTTTCCAGCAAAGCTAGATTATGAAACCCCTAAGAGTCTGCCATTCATGTTTGTTTGAATATTGACAATATTGGACAATATTTCTGTAGAAAGCATCCCCTCTACTGCGTGGAGAAGGGGCACTGAGATTCTAGAGTTCAAAAAGTAACTTATAACAGGTTACTTTTCAAATATAGGTTTAAAATTCCAAAAGATAGTTTAATGACTTCTGAGAAATAAACAAATTGTTGCTTTTTAACCCACCAAGTCTTGGCAGTTTATTTCATGCCACAGATAAATATAAATATTAGTATATAGTAAATGCCATGGAAACATTAAGCAATACTGTCATCTACCATTGTGTAAGTCTTTGAAGCCAGGTTGTGATATCCAGGTTGCATCAGTATGAAACTATTGTAGGTATACTTGGGAAAGGGATCTAGTATGAATCTAATGGTATTCGGTTAGCCTCTCACTGGAGTGCAGCTTAAGAAATACTGGCTGGTGTGGACAGATTCTTTCAAGCACTATCTTAGATGTTTCAGAGAAGTGGAGCAGCATACATAGAAGTGGTAACCAATGGTTCCATGCTAAATTAGTTGATTTTACAAATGTCTGGGTTTTTTATTGGCTGTTTTCTTTATTTACATTTCAAATGTTATCCCCTTTCCTAGTCCCCCCCCCCAACTCCCTATCCCATCCCTCCTCCCCCTGCTTCTATGAAGGTGTTCCCCTACAGTGAGGCATTGAGCCTTCACAGGACCAAGGGCCTCTCCTCACATTGATGCTTGAGAAGGCCATCCTCTGCCACATGTGCGGCTGGAGCCACGGCTCCCTCCATGTGTACTCCTTACATTGTGTTGTTATATACCTTCTGTGACTCAAGACTATTGTGTCACCACTAATAATATTCTTCTTCATGGTTTAAATCAAATTTTACTTTCTTTCTCCCAATACCTACAAATTTTGTAGGAATTTGTCTACAAGATAACAGTATACATAGCAATTCAAAATTCCAAGATCACCAGGTAATGAAGTTTGTTTCTATTCAAGCATGCTCTAGGATGCATTTTCTGGAATCTTTTCTGCCTGCTGTTTGCATTATGAGTGTCTTTCAAATTAAGGAGGACCAGGATTTTTATCTGTTTGCTAGATAATTAGTTTATTAATTAAAAACTTGTATGTGACTTGTATGTTGTAAAGATAATGTTATATTACCAGGAAAGCTGTGGGAAAGTGCACTTTAGTGCTCCGTTGTTTTCTTAGAAAAACAAGGTCATTTGTTTAACGAGGAAGGAGAGCTGCAGACACTATAGTTGACCAAAGTGAAACCTGTTCTTTTCCATCCAGGAAAGTTAACTGAAGCTGACATCATTGTGCAGATGCCAACGTGTAATCATAAGTAGTGAGCCCAGTAGGCATGGAATTGAGATACTGAGAACAGATGAGATCTTATAAAATTATATGAATAACACTACTTTAATTAAAACTAGTTAACTTTAAGTTTTACAGAATAATCATTGTGTGGTTGAAGGAGATGCACTGCTGTGTAACAATAAACAAATACTTCTTATTAAGACAACTATATGCTCAGTTTGAGTGGCTTCATTTTACTGCTTTAAAGCTTGACTGTGATAGGATATTTTACAATTACCACATCTCTTTTACTCAAAAAAAATGTTCATGATTACAATATAATGTATCCTTAGGTACCAGTGCTGTGCAGTAAGACACATTCCAAAAACAGATCTTATCTTAAGTAGTGAACCTGTTCATTTATATCTTTTACTTATCATCTACTTTTCTTCTTGATTTTAAAAATAAAACAAGATTCCATATTTTAAAATGCTTTAGAATTTCTTGCTATGGTCATCAAAAAAGTTGAATATCAGTTCCTTATCTCTATGATTTATATGTTTGTGGATTTTTGTTTTGAGATAGAATCTCACTGTGCAGTCCATCCTAAGCTTAAACTCAGGATCTTCCTCACCAGCCTCCTAATGCTGGATTATAGGCACTGTGCCACAATATTCAATATGTATGTAATCTTAAGACTACTGTGGGGGAGGGGGGCTCAAGTAATGCTTTGCAGGTTAAGAGCACTTGCTGCTTTTGCAGAAGCCCAAGCTCAGTTCCCAGCCCCCACATGGCTACTCACAGATAACTCAGGTTGCAGAGGACCTTGGACCCTCTTCAGACCTCTGGAGGCACTGCATAGACATGGTAAAAATGCATACATCCAGGCACACCACATAAACACATAAAAAATATGAATCTTAAAAAACAATACCATCAACCCCAAATCTTTTTTGTTATCCTTAGTTGGTAGTTGTCAATGGCTTCTGTAGGCAGCAAATATACTGGGGCACATCTCTGAGAGACAGTTATAAATAAGTTGTAGATTCCTGTTTTCTTGAATTTATTTTGAAAATCATACTTGCAATCCAATCCATTGTTTAAAATAAAATTTAAAAAATGAAATTCTACAGCAAAACACTTGAATAACTCACTCATCAGATGCGGAAATGGGTGATGACAAAGGTGATTTGAAACCATGCCTAGAATGCCCAGAATGCCATGACAAGGAGGTCAGACTAATATTGTTCTCTAGTCTCTAAGGAGTATGCAGTACTCAAATGTCAAGAACTTACAGCAATGAGATAAGGAGGCTTGAGAGATTGCCGTTAGTAAGCTAGCACAAAAGACAGGCACTTGTGAGGCAATTAGAGAGAGATGCAGGAAGCAACTAAGACCTGCTAACTAAATGCTTGAGACCAGAGGAGGCAAATGAGTGAAGCCAGCCAAAGGAAGAACAGGCTTCCTGTGTGCAGGGCAGCCACTGCTGAGCTCTAGCAGCTGCAGCCATGCAGGAATGTTGTTAGCACATCTTTTGTTTTGTTTTCAATAAAATTATAAATTTGAACATTATATAAAATTTTTCTTTTGGTTTAACTAAAAAATTAAAATACTAGACAATGGGGATTCAGTAGATAAAGTTCTTGATGAGTTAAAATCAAAGAACAATTTCAGATTCTCAACAGCCATATGAGAGCCAAGCTTGGAGATGTAGGCCTATTACCCCAGCCCTGTGGGTATAAAGACCGGCAGATCCTGGAGGATTACTGGTTGGCCAGTCTAAAGGAAACAATGAGTCCCAGGTTCAGTGTGAGACCCTATTTCAAAATATGAAGTAGAAAGAGATAGCAAAAGAAGACATCCAAAGTCATCCTCTGGTTTCTACATAAATGCTAAGAGTCCATCTCCGCTCTCCTCCCAGTCATAAACACTCTCTCATCAACCTCCTAAATAACCAAATCAAAATGTGCAAGCTACATGCAGCTGATAACGATGTTAGCTTTACAACCTCTCACTTTTAACTCTGGCTATAAATTCTTATGGTGTACGACCTACTACAGTAGGTCTGGTGGTTTGAATGAGAACGTCACCATAGGCTCATGTATTTCAATACTTGGTCCCCAGTGTGGCCTTGTTGGATGAGTGTCATCACTGAAATGAGCTTTGAGGTTTCAAAACTTCATGTAGTTCCCAGTTGGATCTCTCTCTCTCTCTCTGACTTTTGGTTGTTGACTTAACGTGTAAGCTGTCAGCTACTGCTCCATGGTTATTCCTGCTGCCATACTTCCTGCCATGATGATCATGGCCTAACCCTCCAAAATTGTAAGCAAGCCCCTAATAAGCCCTTATCTTTTGTAAGTTGCCTTAGTCATGGTGTCTCTTCACAGCAATAGAAATGGAACTAAGATAAAGAGGAAAGCCCTAAAATGGGAACCAGATGTGAATTTGAATCCCAGCTTACTCTGAGATCTTAAGCAAATGTCTGGGATGGTGATAAGTGAAGACGGAAGGAGGTAGTAAACATAAAGCAACTGTTAGAGTGGCAGGCACGTAGTAAATGCACGGTGAATACTGGTGGAATGAAGAACAGGATGGAATTCAGCTGCAAACTGAATGTCTACCTCACCAGTCAGCATATGCATGAAAGTACGAAAGAGATGCAGTTCCTAGGCTCATAGAGCTTAGTCAGATTTCCACAATCAGGACAGCATGCATAATTACTATCCTGTTATGGCTCTATAGTCTCGATTGCTACCTATAATTCTGCTAGAGCAGGAAGCAAGTCTTACATTTTCTGACTTTCACTCCAAGAAACATGTAAGCAAAATAAACATGCTCATCTAAAAATGTATACATAAATGTATACACATAAGTGTGTGTGTGTGTGCGTGTGTGTGTGTGTGTGTGCGTGTGTATGTGTGTTTAGGGCTGTTGAATGAACCTAAGACCTCACACATGCTTGGCAAGCATTCTACCACTGAGGAGTTACATTTCTATCCCCAAGCAAAATACCTTTATAGATCTGTGTAAATGGATTTTTTTCATATATAATCAATACTAATTACTGCCCTTCACAATGCTAAAAGGCATTTCCACCCTTAACAATGAGATTGTTAACAAGGGGATTAACAATGAGAATGTTCTCTGTGAATTAGCTAAACTCTTGCAATGGGATTTTTTTTTCTATATTTTTCTGTGTCCTTCCACCTCCTTGGAGCCCCTCAATAGTTCTGATCCTTGTTCTGGTAATCACTTGACTGCTTGATACTTACAGTGATTTTTCAGTGGACTGTGATGTATTCATTAGGGCATGGACTTTTGGCAGTAAGATGGAAATTAGAACGTTTTGAGGTCCTTGCAGCATGCTATAATTAGGAAATGCAGAACTCATGAGTATCTTTATGAGTAAGAAAAACTGACTTTATCAACTGCTTGTCCCTAAAATGAACTTTGTAAATAGCCTGTTCTTGTAGTTTAATTTTGCTTAAGCAGCACCCTTTCCTTTATGCTAGTGAGCATTGTTGACATTTTTGAGAGTCACAGACTTGATGGGGCTCTGCGGAGGAGCTGCTGAGTTACAGACGAGACTATTGCAGCAGGAAGTAAGTTGTGTGCTATTAGAAACAGTGACTCAACGGGTTCCCTTTCTATCTGAAGTACAAATGTTTTGTTTTTAATTCTTCTAGATTTATAGTTGTCTTGATGGTCACAGATAGATTTTTCAGTAATTTTTGAGAGGTGTAAAGAGAAACCACATTCAAACATTTTGAGTATTGGGGTAATGAAAGCAGTCAACAGAGTGCAGTAGTGTTGATGGTGAGGGATTGCAATTAAGAATTCAAAGAACATCTGCAATGCCTGGGAGAAACTGGTCTGTTTTCTTATGGATGATATTCCCAGCTAATAAAATTAGATTTAGAATTGTAATCTTAGAAGGAAACCTGAAAATATGTAACTAATATTGGGGTTTGGTCTGTTGCTTTGTATTATAATGCTAAATTATGTATTTGAAGGTCTAGGCCTATGAGTGAATTCTCACATTTACCAGCTTTTGTTGTGCAAACTTTGTTTCTTAATTTAAAACTATTGCTTAAATAAAATTGGCTGCAGCCGTTTACTGGAGGAATTAGAGGTAGGTGGGTTTTGAGTTACCTGGACATTTTCAGTCTTAAAGAAAAATAAATTCAAAAGGGCTCTTTCCTGTATAATCCAGACATTTTACTCACTCACTCTCTCTCCCTTCCTCCATCCATCTTCTTCTCTCCCTCTCTCTCTGTTTCTTCCCCTCCTTCTCTCTCTCCCTTCCTCTACCTATCCCCTCTCTCCATCTCTCTCCCTCTTTTCTATCTACACACACTCCTGTTCTCTTTCTCTTTCCCCTCCCCTACTGTTCCCCATGGTGACTCCCCTGGCCTCAATCCTTGGGGCCAGTGAACTCACCTGAGAGCAGCTGCTCAATAAACCTGCCTTTAATATTAGAAAGGAAGGAAGGATGGAGGAAAGAAAGAGGGGTGGGGAAGAGAAAGGAAGGGAAGTTAGACTCAAAGACAAATACGACATTTTTCCGTATGTATGTGTCTGTAGGTCATGAAACCACAAAGAGGATCATGAGGGGATGGAAGAGATATTAAGAGAAGAAGTAAGAAACAGAGCAATGGGATGGATGGATGGATAGATAGATAGATAGATAGATAGATAGATAGATAGATAGATAGATAGATAAAGTTACTTTTCTATTACCATGAAAATACCATGTCCAAAGTAACTTATAAACGAAAATGCTTAAGTGGGCTTAAAGTTTCAGAGGGTTAAGAGTCCAGTCCGTCATGGCTGGGCACTGTGGCAGCAAGCAGAATTCATGTTGGCTGGAGCAACTGAGAGTTTACATCTTCACCCACAAAGCAGGACACAGATTATACTGGAGATGGTGGGAGTCTTTTGAAGCCTTAAAGCCTACCTAGTGAATGACACACCTCCTCTAACAGGGCCATACTTCTGCATCCTTCCCAAACAGAACGGGACCAGCAGGAGGGGTTCGTGGATATGAGGGAGGGATGAAAGGAACTTATAACATCTGCTTATTGTTATGTATCTTATCTGTGTTACCTACATTCTATACATAGTGTAGTAGCTTATTTAATCCTCTTACCTGCATTTATAAGTTCCACTTGGTTTCAATGTATTGTCCTTTAATATGTTGTTAGATTTTATTTGCTACAATCACCCTGTATATCTTTTTATCTGGATATTTATTTGTATTCTTTAAAGATTACTTTGTAGTGACTCAGCAATAGTAAGTTAAGTGACTTCTATTCTGGGAGCCATTCTAGCAGGATATTCAAACTCAAGAGGGGTTTGGGGCAATACCTAATTTATTTCTCATCCATTGGTGCTACTAGAGACTTGTAATTGATATACAGAGTTGGGGACAGACTGAGAGATTTATCCCATAATACATGGAATATGATTAAATCTAGGAAGATAGTGCTAGAATTTATTGAATTAGGACTTGTATTATAGAACTGAATAGAGCAGGATTAAATATCCATCTATCAACTAGGATTAAACATGTATGTCACCACCACCCAAAAGTTCATCTTGCCTTTTCCATGACTTTTTGGGGGGACAGTATTTGTGTGTATATAAATATTGTTATTTTTCCGGGAAAATGTGAGAAAATATTCTATTCACCCCCAAAATGGAGCAGATAATAAACCAAAGTAATAGTTCCACCAAACATATTGGGGCTGCTTCAGGAGCTTATAGGAGGTTACTTATAGGAGCATAGATGACTGATGCAAAGCCAACTGCATCACTGAAAAGCCACACCCTGGCATGACTGATGACTGATGACAGCTCCCTTCCCTGCACAGCTTACAGGCAACTTGGTCGCAAAGTCTACTCTCCCTAGCAGTTGTTAGTGCTTATAGATTAGGAAGGACCCTTGTCTAGCTTACAAATTATGGGAACTTTTTAAGACTCCTAGTTTGTTTCCTGAGCCTTGTAAGTTTTGTTTCTATCCTGAATCTTAAAGGGTCTTTCTTCCTTATGTAATGTTTCAAATCAAAGGAAATTGGTATACAACTGTAGGTGTCCTGTCTCGTGTACCTGTGAAGTGCTCAATCAAGGTCGGACATCTTTCTAAGTTGCTTTCTGCTTCTGTTTTTGAGACATGATCTTTATCTGAACCTAGAACTTGCTGATTTCACTAGACTTGCTGGCTAGTGAGAAATCCCAGGAGCCTCCTAGGTCCACTTCTAATGTGATGAGATTGTAGGCATATGCATCACACCTACCTTTTCACCAAGGGGCTGGAGATCTAAAACCAGCATCTATCTCATGCTTATCGGTAAGTGTTCTACTGACTGGGCCATCTCCTGGTACCTTCTCTACATTTTTGTGTACCTGCAGACATAACCATAGTGTTACTGACTCTTTTTTATGAAGTGTAAGTATATCATCATATTAAACATTTTACTATCAGGGTGATACTCAAATGTGTTAATAAGGTGTTGACCATTTGGCTTTTTTCTCTCTACAATGAGCATTAGTCACTAACTCTGTAAGGAGTAGCTATTGAAGAAACTCCACAATAAACTGCGTGCGTGTATGTGTGTGTGTGTGTGTGTGTGTGTGTGTGTGTGTGTGTGTGTACCACAGCCCTTGGATTTCATGCATTGAACTACTGTATCTTGCTTTATGTGAGGGCTAATCACCAAAACCCAGATCTTCACACTTATGCCCCGAGTACTCTAAACTGAGCTAGCTCCTCAAAATAAGCCTTTTGGCTGAGCTTTGGAGCCACTTGAAAGTACCTGTAGTGAGAGAGCTACAGATAGCTCACAAAATTTCTTCATTTTCTATACCATGACACATTCCTGCCTTTTATCTATTGTACATATTACACTTAGGCCCCAGAAGTAGTATGTTGTTTGGATCTACTATTAGTTTTGTTTATTCCATTCTCCTGATGATGCTCTTTATCCTCTCATCTCACAGTGCTGGTATAAGCACAGTTATAATTTAGTCAGCTATCACTTACTCTGTGACTGTCTTCCACAAAGACTTTAGAAACTTTCTACACAGGAACATCATAGTGTGTGACAGTGAGCTCATGAAAATACAGGTTTCTAATAAATACTTAAGGATATGTTTTATTTGTTTCTTTATTTCTAAGTCTAGGTTTAAGGATGTCTAATTAAATATTTAAATTCCTAAATTCATAAATGTATTAATGAAGAAAAACCAAACTAATATGCTACTATAATGATAAAAATAACTCAGTATTTTCAAAACCATCAAAAGGAACAAATCAGGTATTGATTCTGGTTGTGTGCATGCATGTGGGCATATGGATATGTATATATGTACTCACACTGAATATAAAACTCAGGATTTCATGTATGCTAGATTACATAACTGTGTAATTCTCCTTTTCTTATATAGGTGTTTATAACTCACTAAACAATTGTTGAAGGAAATTCTCTCCATATAGCAATACCTCAGGTAGTAAATACATAAGGAAGTAATGTTCAACCAAAACACTATGTCTTACAGCTCCTAATGGTGAGTAATCTCACCCATCATTACATCAGCAGCTCTAAGATCACAGGAGACAATACTAGGCATACCCCTTAAGATGGTACCATCTGCGGAGTATTCCTACCAGACAGTCCTGAATCTAACCAGACCATTAAACATTACCAAATCATAGGAAACACAAGAGCACTCTACTGTGGTCAGCAACTACTATAAAGCAGATAAATGGTCCTGCTTTTTCAACAAAGTTCAGCTTAGAACAGAACCTTGAGTAGAACTGTTCTCGATGATTCTCAGACTAATGTTAATATCTGCCTTTGTTTGGATCCTACTTGAATTAAACAAGACTATAAAAGTAACACCGAAGATAAGGGGAAAGGGAATTTTCTTACACTTTAAAGACAATTGGAAATTTGAACCCCAAGCTGAGATTTTACATTAACATAACAAAACATAAATAGCTCTTGTTTCTATTTTGAATAGTGGATTTTCAGAAACTCTGCATGAAATATTTTTTATGGGAATAACATGATCAGCAGACCATTAGCTTATTGGTACAGATGACAATATTTCTTGAGACCTTTCTCAAGTATTCCATACACTATTAAGCAATATTGAAATTCAGACAGGCATGATGGCACACACCTGCAACCCCAACATTTAGGCAGCGGCAGGATGATTGTAATTTCAAGATCAGTTTTGGCTGAAATCAGATAAGGCTACAAGAGACCTGACCCACAAAAGTGGTACTGAATCCAACAATCACACGATGGCAGTTGACTTGTGTTTTGATGTCTGTGCCTCACTGTTTTAGCAAAGAGTTGGAAACAGCCTTACGTGGAACAAAGAAATGTATATTCTTACAGTAGAGTTCCCAAACTGGGCAGTGGTGGCACAAACCTTTAATCCTAGCACTTGAGAGGCAGAGGCAGGAGGATCTTTGTGAATTCAAGGCCATCCTACTGTACATGGTGAGTTCCAGGACAGCCAGAACTACATAGAGAGATGCTGTCTCAACACTACAGTTTCCATGGTGAGATTTGTTTGTTTTCTTTGCAGAGGGAGGCATCAAGGGTGAAGGGATGGGAAAATGAGTGGGATTCGGATGCATGATGTGAAATTCACAAAGAATCAATAAAGAGAGAGGGGGAGATCCCAGTTCTAGTTCAGTGCCTCAGTTTTCTCATGTTCCTGAAATGAGAAGTAGTCCCTGTGTCAGTGGGTCATAAGACTGCTTTGAGTACTGAATTAATATAGTAAGGAAGTCCTCAGCATCTTAGATAGTTTTACATTATTCTTAAAGATCATGACATGTCTATGGTATTGGACCTGCCAACTTGCTTCTTCCATGAAATGTACTTCCCTTTGACTGCCCTAAATGGAGCTGTGAGCCAATTCTAGCCAAACAGGCTTTAGACAGTTCTGCATACTCACATAACCCCAGATCATGTCCTCAGATGATTTGTGTCCATGTATGTGAGTTTGAGTTGGGCCTGCTGTCTGAGCACTACGAGTCTATTCTCCACATCCTGTCTCATGCTGGGTCTACAAAGCTCTTTTGAAAGCTTTGTAGAAAATGAATGGCATTGCTTAAGCTAGTAACTTGAGGGCTATTTTTTCTAGATAAGGAAGGAAGTCAACACATTTCTTAAATATCTTACAAAATTGGATGGCAAATATAATTTGTTTCTTTAGGACATAATCATAAGTATTATAAAATGTAAATATTTGTCCCAAAGTTGAAGGGTAAAAGAGATGTCATTTGACAAGTATTTTCTCTCACCACCCTGTTACCTCAGGAAAGTCACTAAGACCAGTTTGGGAAACTTAACTGGAAAATGTTTGCTTCAAACCAAAGAGGTGACTAGAGTAAGAGACAGTTTGTCCATGGTCACTTATTTTCTCAGTTCACTAAACTTATGCTGCTGTCACTGCCTACACTGAAACTGAAACCCTAAAAAGTCTCACTACATCTTTTTCCCTATAATTGTATTAAAGTTCCATTTTAGAGAATATGGTAATTTTTGTGTCTCAAGGAAAGTGTAGTCAGATGTGATAGAGCAGACCTCTCCTCCTGTCACACCTTCATCTGAAGCAGGAGACTCATGAGTTTGAGGCCTTCCTGGCAAGGTTATAATAAATTCTAGAACATCTGAAACCCTGTTGTTTAATTCATAGGTAGGTAGATCGGTCGATCGGTCAGTCAGTCGGTTGGTCAGTCTGTTAGTTAGTCGGTCTACTTCATTTCTGTGTTACTTGGACAAATACGTTCTCACCGAGTCTCAGATGGACAATGAAAGCATCCAGTATTCCTTCTACCCAATTTCTGCCAAGTTCTTTTATGATTGCTAGTTGAAGCAATGATGATATCTAGACAGAAAAGGTTCCACTGCCCTCTGCTGGTCCTAAGAACATGCCTGTCCACCAGTGCAGTGTCCAAACTAACAAAGACACATACCCCTCCTCACAATTGAACATAGCATGAAATCACCACGAAAAAAGGTATATTTAATGCTCAAAAGAAGTAATATTTTAAGTGTTTGGGTATTAGTGATTTTTATTTGCTTGCTTGCTTGTTTTTTGAGACAGGGTTTCTCTGTATGACAGTCCTGAAATGCACTATGTAAACCAGACTGGCCTCGAACTCACAGAGATCTTCCTGTCTCTGCCTCCTTAGTGCTGGGATTAAAAACATGTGCCACTCAGCTGAATTAATGATTTCTTGTGCATAGCTTAATCAGATGCTACAGCTATCTTGTCACCACAAAACTTACCTTAAGAATGCTGCAGTTCTCAGTAGTTGAATAGGCTGTGGCTCTGCCTCTGAGCCCCCTCTCATTTTGCTTTGCACTATTTTTCTGCCTTTGAATGTGTAATGTCATTTTGTTATAAAGATTTAGAAAAGTTTGACATATTTATTTAGTTTTTACATAAACAGGGAAATTATTCCGGTAGATATGTGACCAAGAAAAGCATGGCTGAGAGTGACGCTCAAGGGAAAGACAAGCTTCCTTAAACTGTCAGATTCATGAAGAACCTCCCAAACCTACTCTGGAGACTCAAAGACAGCTCGCTTTTCTGAACTCACCTGTATTAACATCATGTTAAGACTCTAGACAGTTTATAGCTGCTCTGGTTTCCAGTGTGCTACATGTGTAAGAAAGGGTTCTACCTTGGGTTATACTCAAGGGAAAAGCAACTTAGAATTATTTTGAGGGGGAGGGAGGTAAGGCAGGGTATCTCTACATATTTCTGTCTGTCCTGAAGCTCACTCTGTAGACCAAGCTGACTGAAATCACAGAAATCCACCTGCCTCTGCCTCCCAAGTATTGGAATTAAAGGCGTGCACCACCATGCCCAGCTCAGAATTATGCTTTATCTTATTTGAATTTTATGCTTTTACAATCTCTTTCAGACATATATAGCATGTTTTCACCCATGCAAAATCTAAAAAGGTCATTTATTTATATATGAAAGCAGAGGGGGAACTATTTGGGGAGAGGAAGGGATAGGGAGTAACAAGGAAGTATGAGCAAACTACAGTGGTAAAATAAATAAATAACACAAGAGAATAAAAACTCATTCAGAATAGGACTCTGAGCTGTTACTGAAATTAAGATCTAAAATGTGAAGGAGATAATGTATACTCCAGTCATTGGATATCTATAGGCAAAGAGTAGGAGAAATGCATGATACAATGGTGTTCCAGCTAACACAACTAGTTGAACCACACACGTTTTGTCCATCATTTCCTATGGAAGACAGCATCTGAGGTGAGCAAATGAGGCATCATGAAAAACCAAACATGAACTTCCCCTCTTTCTGCCTCATGGCCAGTACCTATTTATAGCCACCTTATAGAAGGAACTGTAATGATAGCTAGTAACCTCCATAGCAGTACACAACTCTAGCTTGAAAGGAACTTTCATCATATATGACCCAGAGATACTTGCAGGCAAAATCACAGTCATCCTGCTTTGTAAGTGTGTAAGACTAAATTTCATGGTATACCTGGTGCTTGCTCCAGCTTTAGGGTTGGTATGCCCTAAGTCAAGAGGGAAATTACATCAAGCATAGCATCCTACTACTATTTTACCTCTTATACAGCCCTAAAAATGAAATTTTACTGCATAATTTTATATATGTATGTGTGTGTATATAACCTTAACAATAATAATCTTTAGTTTTGAACATTTTAGAAGATAACTCAGCTTACTAAATTGCTTAAAAAGACATCAGAAACTGTACTTCTAATCACACAAAAAAGACTAATTCAATTACAGAAGGTAAAATGGACCACATTTTTTCTCTTTTCTGTAATGTTAGCTACTGTTTGCTAAAAAGTGGCAAATTATTTAATACATTTTAAAAATACACCCTAGCCAGAAATAGTTGTGTGCATGTCTGTAATCTTAGTACTCATAGGGCTAAAGCAAGAAAATTCTGGGTTAACCTGGGTAGGATAGAAAGACCCTATCCAAAAAATTAATTAACTAAAATTCTCAGGCTAGTAAGATGGATCAATAGATGAAGATGTTTGCCAGCAAGCCTGAAAACTTAGATTTGGTCCTCAGAATCCACTTGGTAGAAGAAGAGAACCTACTCTGTGGATTGTCCTCTGGCTTTTGAACACAGGCTGTAGCATGCATGTACACAGTGCATGTGTGCTTGCGCACACATACACACGCACACACATGTACACATACAAATACGTACATAGACAAAAGAAATGTAAAAAAGTATAAATCAAAGTAAGAGAAATTTTGCATTATTAGAATTTTATGTTTAGATTATGTTGGGTTTTAGCATGCATCCCAGTTATAACTGTATAGTACCCACCTTGTACACAGCAGAGTAGTACATATTTCTGGTATATTCTATAATTCATAGAACTATATTAATTCTATAAATAATATAACTACTGTTAAAATGCTCATTTGGCTTGGGAAAGTAACTAAGGCTTCAAAGGATTTCATACAGAGCCTACAGTTGGCCATTGAACATGAATACAGTACTGATTACTAAGCCTTTAAATAAATCTTTTTATCACCTCTACAATTAACTATAGCACCTGTGACTTTCTGAACTGTCATAATCTGCCAGCATTGTGCTGATAAATATTACGTGCTCTCGTAGAAACTTGCCCCTGGAGTCAGCCAGTTTGCCTACACCTGTGTACAGGACCACCCCATTTGGACAAATCAGCAGTTTTGGGAGACAACTTTTTACAATGCAGTACAGGAGCAGGTTCGCTCCCTGTATCTCTCAGCAAAAGAAGACAATCATATCCCACATCTGAAGCAGAAGGTAAGAGAAGAATGGTACTTGTGTGTGCTTGGGATTGACTTGAAGGAAAGCTCAGGCAGATATTCCTAGGCCAAAGGGATTATCCCCACTTGATTGCTGAGTGTTAGGGAGTCCTGTGATGAGCATCTTTCTTCCTTTGATTCTGGCACTTTATTTTTCTATAATGGTTCATACTGTAGTTCTTTAGCACTAAAATTGTTGAATACTAATGAGAAATTCTTGCAAACAATTGAAGAAAGTTGAATAGAAGAAGACATACCTAAAATAGTCCCAGGTATAAGTCTCTAGCTTACTTCCTTGAAGAAATCCCAAGTTTAGCACAGTGATTAGATTATTTTTACCTACCATGCACAAGGCCCTGAGTTCAGTTCTCAGCATTAGAAGAAGAAAGAAAAAAAATTGAAGTTAGCTGACTATAAAGATAAATGTAAATAAAGTTCAGTAGTCCTGTTCAGAAATGCATCAGCAATAATGCAAGTCTTCCTTTAGGATTACTCTGTATGGTATATAATATATATGCAACATTTGCTATGTATACCTGTGATTAACTACCAGGAAAATAAAAATGAAAATACTTTAAACCTTAAACGTCATTTAATAGCTCTCTGCTATTGTAAAATGTATAGATGTCATTACTGTAAGATTTTCATACCTGATGTGTATAAGGCTTATTATAATGAGTTCTTGGCAACACTAAGTAGTAAGTATTAAAATCATTCTCATGAAGTGAATTTAAAGCAGTCTAAAAGACTCACTCAAGAGTGAACTGCTGATTTTGGGGAATGCATCACTGCAGATTCTGTCCACCATCTTGTACTTGAACTTATCTCTAGAGGGTGGATTATCCTAGGCATCTGAGAAAAGCTACACAGCCATATCTTCATCATCTTAAACATATTTTGGTTTATTACTAAGGAGAAGAATAAAAACTTTGATAGCAACACATGTTTGATTGTTATTGCTCAAATTTAATAAATATTCAGATTTCATTGTTGTTGTTAAAACACTAAATGTACCACTTAAGGTATAACTTGTAACTAATACAGAGACTGTTGGGCTGGCACCTCACCCAGGCCTTTGCTGATTTTTAAGTAGCTGTGATTTGCTGGTATTGATATATCTACAAAGCATTCATACAGCAAATGTGTCACAGCTGTTGCATCCCCATCTCTGAGCCCTGGATTAGATACAGTGTTTTAGAGCTCCATGAATAGATAAAATACTATGCAGATGTGTGTTGCTATTACCAGTTATCTCTTCTGTCTTCCCACAGTTACCTACACATTTCTGTATATGATAATGTTTTGCAAGGAGACATATCAATACTTTTGTATGTCCTTGATCATTCCATTTCCTCTCAAAGAGCAGAAGAGAAAAAACAATACTTTTAGCAGGTGCTACTGAAGTGTCCTACAAGGGCATTTATGGAAAGTCTTTTAATTTTTGTAACTAGCAGCTTCAAAGAGATAAAGCCACAGAGTCAATTGTGAACTTGGTGAGATGCTAGAGAGAGAAACCTGCATCTGAATTTTGCTGTTTCTTTGGGTTTGCCATGTGGTGCTAATGAAGGTATATGGGCCAGGCAAACAACTCCAGTGTGCTGTGCAGGGTTGTTGTGCGGAGTTTCACCTCTGCTGATATAGGTGCTTAACAGATGCTTCCCATCATTTTCAAGAGAATCAGCCTGACATGCTGACGCACACTAGTAATCCCCGTACTTGGGAGGTAAGGGCAGGATCAAGAGTTCACAGTCATTTCAGCTATACAGCAAATTCAAGATGAGACCCTTTCTCAAAATAAAAAAAGAAAGCCATTTTCCTGATCTTTATGTGTTTTCTTGATATTTTTCTTAAAAATAGTATATACTGATAAAATATACTAAAAGATACAGAATATTCCAAGAGAAAACATACATTTAAGACATGGACAAATTTTAGCACCTTCCATGTCGGTGGAGCAAACATAAAGTGATGGTTATTCACCCTTGACTTGTTTTGCTTTATTTTCTGGGATAAGCTTCCTGATGGCCAAAATCAGGAGAAGACAGCAATGGACTTGGCAGCTGAGCAGCTTCGCCTTTGGCCTACTCTGAGCAAGTCAACTCAGCAAGAGCTGGTGCAGCACGAGGAAAGCACTGTCTTCAGTCAGGCCATTCACTTTGCAAACCTCATGGTTAACCTGCTAGTTCCACTAGACACAAGTAAAAACAAGCTCCTTCGAGCATCAGCTCCAGGAGACTGGGAAAGTGGGAGCAACAGCATTGTCACAAACAGGTACTGACATGGAGCACACAGCTCCTCCTCTTCTCAGAGCTAGTCATACATATCTCCTCAGAACTGTAGCAAATGTTGCATATTTTAGAATTGACTGTTTTCCCCATTTCTAGCTTGTTTAGCCCTTCTGTTTAAAAAAAAAAAAAAAAAAAACAGCCAACTTACCTTCATCCTATTTAATCTGCCCCCCCCCCACACACACACACATACTCCTACACCTTCTATCTCAGGACCTAATCTCTCATAAGTCTATATACTGATGTAGCCCACCAGTTTCATTCTGCTAATAAAGAAAGTGCTCTGAAAGTGCTCGTGAGCAACTTCTTGTCAAGGTGATTATTCTTGGCCCTCTTGTTTCTCAGTTTATCTATAGAATTTTTCTGATTATGTTGTATCAATTATTTTTCACTGCTATGACCAAAATACTTGAGAGAAATAAGAGAGGTGCTTATTTTTAAGGTTTTAAGACAGTTAAGTTCATTAATGCTTGTCCCATGAGCTTGGGCAGAACATCATGGTAGCAAGAGTTTGTGGCAAGAAAAAACGTCACCTCATTTCTCACAAGAAGCAGAGAGAAGGGACTGCAGGAAGGAACCAGAGCAAGACACTGGCACACGGATATACTCCCACCCCAGTGATTTACTTCTCCCCATCTTCTCCTCTTTGCTACCTCCCAGTAGAACCATCATATTATAAATATCCAGAACCATCCAGAGCTGGTCACTTCTCAAAGGCCCACAGACTGGCAAGTAAGCCCCACTGCATGAGTCTATAGGGTGTATTTCATATTCAAACCCTAAGGTGATGTTTTCAACCTCACCTTCTTCCCTGTTCTCTACTGAGTTCTCATATCCCAAGAATAAAACACAGCCTTTGCTCTGAGCTGAGCAGAAGCCTTATCCCGGTAGGCTGGCTCTAACCTTGCTCCCTTAATTCTTTTGTCAGCTAGCCTGGCGTTTCTACTGCCACTTATCCTCAGGCACAGTGCTGCTTGTTACTCCCTGTGTCTAGACTACCCCCCTGTCTGCAGCAGTCCCAAGGATCTCTCTCTTGCTTTATATTGTTGAACAAGTGTCACCCTTCACATAGGCTTGACCCTTTTTTAAGTGTATAAAAATATTTTTTACTTTGATTGGTTGGTGCCCCCACCCCATGGTGTTTTCTATAACTTGATTTCTTCCCATTTTCTTTTCTCTTTTATTTTTGATTTTGGCTTATTGGGGAATGCTTTGGGGCTGGAGTTTGGGGTTTTTTGAGATAAGATCTCACTAGACTAGCCTCAAGCTTATACTCAAGCTATCGACCTCCCAAGCTATACCACCACATCACAATGTGACAAATTTTCACATGTCATATTATCTGTGTCCTTGCTTCTTGTGTTGATTGTTCAGTTCTCTACATCTTTACAGATAGTGGGTGCTAGGTAACAATATTTAACTAAATAGATGATAAAATGAGTAAGTGGAGAGCAGCAGCAGCGTTAGGTCGTTAGTGGCAGATGTTGCAATGCCTTGCTAGTTGTGGTTCTCATAAACTGTTGTCAGACTCCTTCAGGCAGCTTCATCTTTTCTTTTTATTCTCAGTTCTTCTGCGTCATTTTATTTCAAGTGTGTTGTCTTGTCTTACATGAGTTTATTACCTGCAGAAAAATATGGCTTCACAGTGGCTCTAAGGGTCATGATTCACTGCAGGGGTTGGGGTGCAGGGGAGCAGGGAGAGTGAAATTGTAGCAAGAGAAAATCTCGTTCCTGCATCTCAGAGGGTTCATTTGCCTGCCTACTGCAGTCCATGTCCCACAGTCACTAGCCGCAGTCACTTTCCTCCTGCTTCTCTGCAGTGAGTAACTCAGAAGGACAAGTTGTTTAGAAGATTCTGGCAGCAGACCATAAGTCCTCCTCTGCTTTATTTTCTGTGGCTTCTAAGTTCCTTTTGGGAGAGTAATAGAAGGTATTGTTTACAATAATAAATCTTACTCCAGTAGATGGGATGTACGTGTAAGCATACAGAACATGACATTTCATGCCTGGCACCTGTTGTCTTACTTACCATACAGATCTTGTAGCAACTTTCAGTTCCTCTGGAAGGTGACTATGATGTTGTCTTTTTTTTCCTTCTTCTCTCTCTTAATTTGAGGCCTGGCCATGATTTCTTTCCTTGGCTCTCTTAGTATTGCAGGAAGTGTAGCTGAGAGCTATGATACAGAGAGTGGGTTTGAAGATTCGGAAAACAGTGACGTGGCCAACTCTGTTGTAAGGTTCATTGCCCGATTTATTGACAAGGTTTGTACAGAGAGTGGAGTGACTCAGGACCACATCAGGAGTCTCCACTGCATGATACCAGGTAATCAATCACTTGGGGGCGGCTAACGGGTCAGAGTGTTGCAGCAGCTAAGACCCAGCACAGTGAGCTACTGCTCACTTGTCTCTGGTTTGCTTTTTATTTCCTTTACAGTTATTCTGTTGTCTAAGGCAAGGTCTTGTGACCCAGGCTCCCCTCACATGTGCAGTGTGCCCAGGGTGGCCTTGTTTTCCTGACCCTCTACCTCTGCTTCCCTAGTGCTGGGATTACAGGCATGTGGTACTATGACAAGTTCCAAATTTTTACTAAATTGTGGCAAAATTAACATAAGAGTTTCATTAATAATATTCACAATGTTCAGTCACTCCAAATAGATGTTTGGTAACTACTATTAGGTAATAAATTCTGCTTTACTCTTTGGCCCTTGAAATATCTAACCTGCTTTCTGTCTCTGAACTTTTCTGTTCTAGAGATTTTACATATGTAGAATCATATAATATTTCAACTTTTTTCAGTTAGCATAATGTTTTCAAGGTTCATCCATGTATTATATCATTCCTTCTTTTTAATGATTAAATAGTATTCCATTCAATGGATATATCTTATTTGTTCAGCCATTCATTTGTTGATGGAGACCTGGGTTTTCCACTTTTAGAGATTTGAGAATGATGATTCTGTGAATATTTGCATACAGGTATCTGAGTGCTTATTTTCAATTCTTTGGGGGTATATACCTAGGAGTAGAATGTTATAGATTACATAGTTACTATATTTTAACTTTTGGAGGTCCTGTCAAACTTTAGTTTTGCATTCTAAAATATCTGGAATTTGCTTTTGTTCTCCCTGATTTGTTTTCTTTCTTTTTGAATACTCCGACTCATTGCAGGAATTGTAGCAATGCACATTGAGACCCTGGAGGCGGTACATCGAGAGAGTAGAAGACTTCCGCCTATCCAGAAGGTAACTACTCCACACTGTACTTTCAGAAACACAGCAGCAGTGGGCTACTGTGCTCTAATGGTGCCTTCTCAGCTATTTATAGACATTTAGTGATGCAGTGAAGGTTCTAGGGAGTTTGCCCTACAGAATTTTCTAGGCTGCTGAAATAGGATTGCTATCTTTTTTTGTTTTTCAACAAAAGAACAATGATAACCTCTTATTAACTCCACTTTTATACAGAGTTAAATCATGAATAATTCTCATTCCCAAGCCCGGTCCCAGGGTTTATGTACCCACCACCCCCAAGAAAGAAAGGGGGAAAGGAAGGGAGAGAGAGAGAGACAGAAAGAGACAGACAGACAGACAGACAGACAGACAGAGACAGAGAGAGACAGAAAGAGATTTCAAAAGTTAACCATAAAAGCACTGGGTTCTTGAGTCTGACTGTCCGTGACAAACAGCTGGGGAATATAGTAAGGATTTGGGGTCTCTGGAACTAGAAAACCCTGAGAGCTAGACGTCTGTGTTTGAAGAAGCCACTCAGATAGTTACTTTGCTGCTGGCCTCACACCTATTACAGACTAGAATTTGGGCCGTCAGCGCTCTAACAGAACTACTAAAAGTACAAGTAAAGGAGCAGTCAGAAGCCACATAGGTGGGAGCAGCAGTTCTACCTGGAGCTTAAGATATAGTGGTCATTACACTTTGATTTCTGAATTTAGTCCTAAGATTTCTAGAGCCTGAAAAAAGAATAATGCTGACTTGGGCTGTTTGGTTTTTATTGTTGTTTGGTTTTGGTGTGGGTTAGGTTTTAGGGATTTTTTTTTTTTTTTGCTTTGTTTGTTTTTGAATTTTGTTTCTTTGTTTGTTTGTTTGAAGACATTATATAATTCTGACTGTGACTGTCCTGGAGCTCAGTATGTAAATTAGACTGGCCTCCAAATAACAGAGATCCACCTGCCTCTGCCTCCCCACTGCTTGGATTAAAGGCATGCACCACTATGCTCAGCTGATTTAGATATTAAAAACAGATTTTCAGGAGGAATGATTTTTTCTTACCCTCATCTCCCAAGAGGAATCTTATTATAGTGTTCCTCATATACTGAATGCTACGCTAAATGTCTCATGTATAAAGTTCACTACTTGTAGAAAAACAAAAGGATAACTCTTTTTAAAAAACAAATCATGGCCAGCCATGGGGACACATACTTTTAGTCCCAGCACTGAGGAAAGGGGCAGGTGGATCTCTATGAGTTCAGTGCCAGCCTGGTCTACATAGTGAACGCCAGGCCAGCAAGTACTACATAGTGAGACTCTCTTTAAAACAAAACAGCAAAAGCTAACTATGGAGCCAGGTGTGGCAGCTCTCACCTGTAATCTCAGCACTTAGGAAGTGGAGGCAATAGAATGAGGAATTCACAGCCAGTCTTGAGTATATGTGAATCTATATTAAATAAATAAATTTAAATTAAAATATTATGCTGGATAGTGGTAGTGCACACCTATAATCTCAGCATTTAGGAGGCAAAGGATGGCTGATCTCTGAGTTCTACCTGGTCTGCAGATTGAGTTCCAAGACAGTCAGGGTTATAGAGAAATCCTGTCACAAAAAAAAAAGTCAAAACCCCCAGAATCCATTTAGGAGTTTCTTTCTTTTGCAGTATAGTGTTATTTATGTAAAGTTCAAGTGTGAAGGAAATAAACAGTGTAGTAACTCCCCTTCCCACTCTTGTCTCTGCCATAGCCACCACAGTACCACCTTTATTAGTTGTTCATATTCTTAATGGCTTTCTCTTTTACATTTCATTCAAGATACACAATGATTATTTGAATGGACATTTCAGACTTTCAAGTTATTCTCCTATTTTTGTACTGTTAACAAGCAATGCAGCAAAGAATCTTTTCATACTTGGACTTAGAAACTCCATTTCTGCTTCTTCCTGAGTCTGGCTCAGGGTTAGCTCAGGGTGTCCACACTGTACATAAGAAGGTAACCTGGAACTACATGATGGAAACCTTGCAAGAGTTGCTTTTAATACATTTACCTGTTCTTAGCCCAAGATTCTTCGACCAGCTCTACTGCCAGGAGAAGAAATTGTATGTGAAGGTCTTCGAGTCCTACTAGATCCTGATGGTCGGGAAGAAGCCACTGGAGGTCTCCTTGGAGGTCCTCAGCTCCTTCCTGCAGAAGGCGCCTTGTTCCTTACCACATACAGGATTCTCTTCAGAGGGACGCCACATGACCAGCTAGGTATGACCTAGCACATACCATCAGAGCAGGCATCTCTGTATGGCACTTGAGGTTCTATTTAGTCCATGTACAATGATTTGCACATCATTTCAAACCCAGAAAAGAAAAGGATAGGCTTGGGGTTGAAATCTCATTTTGTTCTCTTTTCTTTGCATGTTTTAGGAAAATGTTTTTGTCAGAAAAAAACTTTTTTTTTTTTTTTTTTACTATTTCTTTCTCTATTAGTAACAAAAATCTGGGGGTTTCCCATGCATTATATAGGCATAGATTGTTTAACATGTATTGAAACTTAAATCTAATATATATACTAGCTTTGCTTTGTCTCTGGATATGAACTTAATAAGTTGAGAAATCCAGAGGCTGAGGAAAGAACAATTATGTAAGCCTTAAACCCCAGTAATTGTGCCCCAGATCTTCCTTGGTCGGGCTCAGCAGTGAGGGGCCGGCCGTCACTGCTTCTGACGTGTTCTCTATGTTCTCTATCACATCGCCTAAATGCCTTCCTCTTCCCTCTGCACATTCAAACCCTACCCTTACTTCAAAGCTTACTTTACCTCCCATGTCTTGCAGAAATTATTCTCTATCCTTCTAGCATACAGAGATTGTCTCCTTTTCTGCAGTACTCCAATCCTTGAATTATCTGTTCACTTGTTATTTACATGTTATAGTAGTGTTGCATAGCATTGCCCCAGTGGAGACCTGGAAACTCCAAGGAAGGCCACGATACGTCTTTTCTAGAAAACGTGTCTTCTTAATCACATGTAGACATTCGTGTTTTATAAAATGTTTAAATTTCTAAACCTCTTAGACACACATCTGGTCTTATCTTTCAAAGGTTTTCTGTGTATGGAAACATGTTAAAAATCTGTTATCTTCTCAAGCATGATAGCTCAAGCCTATAGTCCCAGCAGGAAGCATGATGCAAGAGAATCATGAGTTTGTGACCAGCCTGTAATAGCAAACTATCTCCCCGACCCCCACCCAAAATACGCTCTCTTTTGCTTTATCATTATATTAACTATCTTGGTTTTCTCTTTAGTATTGGAAGGTACTTTTTTATTTCTATATAAAACCTAATCCTATGTGACTGCCTTAGGCCAGATTTTATATGTGTACAATAGGTAAAGGAGATAGAAACAATGAGGATGGACAGGTAGCCCAGTTCCTGTACTTAGGAAAAATTAGTATGTTTTAGGAGTGAATTAAATTGTGTCTTAGGTAGGGTTTCTATAACTGTGAAGAGACACCAGGTTTAGTCCATTATCATCATGGTGGGAAACATGGCAGGTAGACATGGTACTGGAAAAGTAGCTGAGAGTTCTACATCTTGATCCTCAGTCAGGAGAAATGAATGTCACATTAGGCCTAGCTTGAGCATATGAGACCTCAAAGCCTGTCCCCACAGTGACACATTTCCTTCAAAAAGGCCACACCTACTCCCAACAAGGCCACACCTCCTAATAGTGCTACTCCCTATGGGCCAAACATTCAGACACTTTAGTCTCTAGAGGCCAAGCCTATTCAAACCACCACATAGCACAAGAAAACTAATTAATGACTTGGGTATGATGACACACACATTTAGTCTCTGCATTTAGAGGCAGAGGCAGTCAGAATTTCTGTGAGTTCAATGCCAGCCTGGTCTACTACATAATATAAGGACATCCAGGACTACATAGAGAGACCTTGTCTTTTTGGCTTTGTTTTTGGTTTTTTTCTTTGGTTTTTTGAAATAGGATTTCTCTGTGTAACCCTGGCTTTCCTGGAATTCATTCTGTAGATCAGGCTGGCCTCAAATTCAGAGATCTGCCTCCCTCTGCTCCTGAGTGCTGGAATGAAAGACCTATGCCAACATGCCCAGCATGAGAGACCTTGTCTTAAAATTATACAGTCACACATGCACACACACTGTGAAATTCTAGAATCTTGGCAGTTTCTCTCACTACACTCCTGGCATTGTCCTCTGCTGATGTATTTCTGCAGAAGATACTCTTGACCCTAACTATAAAGTGGTATTGCTGAATCTATGTCCTGTCTTCCTACAGTTGGTGAACAAACAGTTGTTCGGAGCTTCCCCATTGCTTCAATCACCAAGGAGAAGAAGATAACCATGCAGAACCAGCTCCAGCAGAACATGCAAGAAGGCTTGCAGATTACATCAGCGTCTTTCCAGGTACACCATAAATGTTTCAGATTTTACAATACTTGCATAGGCTTTTTCCACTTGATGTCCCTAATTCAAAACCTCATGATTTCTGATTATTTTCAACTTCATATTTCCACATATGCAATACTCAACATGTATCAAAGGAAGGAAGTTAGAGGATGAGTGTAAGAAGGTGAATGTCTTAGAGTATCTTTGGTTTTGGACTCTATTTCGGGGTTCCCTTGACCAACAAATTGTCAATCAGAAATACAGTGGCTCTTGTTCTCTGATAACTTATTTCTTAACTCCTGCTGGATAAGACTTTCAGTAAAGGGGCTGGAGAGATGGCTCAGCAGTTAAGAGCGCCAACTGCTCTTCCGAAGGTCATGAGTTCAAATCCCAGCAACCACATGGTGGCTCACAACCCTCCGTAATGAGATCTGATGCCCTCTTCTGGGGTGTCTGAAGACAGCTACAGTGTACTTACATATAATAAATAAATTAATTTAAAAAAAAAAGATTTCAAGCAGTGGTGGTGCACGCCTTTAATCCCAGCACTTGGGAGGCAGATGCAGGTGGATTTCTGAGTTCGAAGCCAGCCTGGTCTACAGAGTGAGTTCCAGGACAGCCAGGGCTACACAGAGAAACCCTGTCTCGAAAAAAAACAAAACAATAGAAAACAGAAAAAACAAAAACAAGACTTTCAGTAAAAATAACTCAGTTTCAAAGAAAAATTCTCTATTGGTTTTTTTGTGAGAAAGTAAAACTCTAAGAAGTTTAGAGCTAAGGCACTGTTGTTAGGGATAACTGAGTAACCCCTGATTGAACAGTGACTTCCAGAAGCCCCTAAGTTACCAAACCTGTGGAAACAGTGCTGCAGGGGAGAAGTCTTCATGGGAGGAGTGGCCTCCCTCCATTGTTCCTTTTTCAAAGTTCATGTCCATAGTAGTTTGGTTTTCCTATCCTTTACTCCTTGTTGCTGATTTCTCAGACTCCCAAGAAGCTCATGGCTTGCCTCTCTCTTCCTTGTGGAGTGGCCTCCCCTCCTTGTATAGACCAGACTGGCCTCAGGAGCTGCGTTTCCTGTGCGCTCTCATACAGCAGCTGCTCCCTTAGAACTGGAAGCTTCTCACAGCACCTCGCATCCATGACTACTAGGGATTTTTTCTTACTGTTCCAGCTGCCGAAGGACTCCAAACTTCAATATTGCCTATCTACACTTGTGAAAGTGACTTTTCTATTCCTAGATTTGTTTGTATCTCTGCATAAGAAGGAACCCTATTAGGCTACATCCCTTCTCTAGGCCTAATAGTTGGGAAGTAGGAAGAACACGTTCCTATGTCACCCACTCTCACTTAATTCTCCATCTCACTATAAAGGATAGTTTTACAGAAAACAACTTCAAAAATTGATTTTTATTGCTAATTGACAATCTATATTGCAAATAAATTTCTCTGAGCCTCATTTTTTTCATTGTAAATTTTATTATGACTTTATGGAGTCAGTTCTCTTTGCCCACCTTTACGTGGGTTCTAGGAATCAAACTCAGGTTGCAAACACCTTTACCTGCTGAGCCATCTGACCAGTCACACTTTTTTCTTTTAATATTTTAAAATTGTATTTCATATTACCCAAAGTTTCTACAACTTCCAAAATCCTATAACTTCTAAGGTTATAGGATTAAACAGTTAATAGTTAAAATTCATATTGCTACTTTTCTGTTCACTTTTATTTGCTTGTTTGTTTTTTGTTATTTTCAGAGATATGAGTAAAAATTGTCAAGAAGTCCTTAATGCTTCTGATAGGTCAATTTCTTTGATTTTTAGTTGATTAAAGTAGCATTTGATGAAGAAGTCAGTCCAGAAGTGGTAGACATCTTTAAGAAACAGCTAATGAAGTTCCGCTACCCTCAGTCCATTTTCAGCACCTTCGCTTTTGCTGCTGGACAAACTACCCCACAAATCATTTTACCCAAGCAGAAAGAAAAGAACACCTCCTTCCGGTAAGAGGAACTATGGGTCTCTCATCTTCATCCCTTCCATAGCTAACTGAAAGGAAGTTAACCTTTTACTAATGATGGCTTTTCTTATACCGTGTGTGTGTGTGTGTGTGTGTGTGTGTGTGTGTGTGTGTTTGTCAGCGCATGCATGCCATTCATGTGTTGAGGCCAGAGGACACCTTGTAGAACTCAGTTCTCTTCTTTCACCATGTGGGTCCCAGGGATTAAACTCAGGTCATCAATATCAAGCATCTTTTTCTGCACTGAGCCATTCTGCTGGCCCTTTGAACTAATGTATATCTTATGGCCTCATCAATTAAACCTCATTCTCAAAAGGATCTTCAAATATCTTGAGTTGCTATTTTCGCCTCTTAAAAGAATTATTCTTTTTCTATGCTTGAATGAGTTTATAGCTAGTTAGAGACAAGACGTGCACAGATACATACCTAAAACTTTTGAAAAATAAGTGTTGCCAACCATTATTGTCATATGGCCTCAGAGAAAGTTTGAGTTGAAAGAAGAGGGGATCTTTTGGTGCTAGACTGAAGACTTGCTAATGTGATTTATGAGACTATGGTGGAGGCAATGGCATGGACAGCAGAATAGGCTTGGAAATGCCAAAAAATAAACCCACGAGTTTAAGATGTGAGTGATCAGCTGGGTGTAGTGGTGCACTCTTTAATCCCAGCACTTGGGAGGCAGAGGCAGGTGGATTTCTGTGAGTTCAAGACAAGACTAGTTTACATAGCAAACTCTAGGACAGCTGGGCTACATTGGAGACTCTGTCAGGAGGAGGTAGGAGGGAGATTTGAGTGATCAATAGTTTATGTCAGACTAAGTTTTTGCACTTTTTGCCTGAAATAGTGTCCTGATGGCAGTGACATTTATAGGAAAATAATTCTCCACAATATGGAAAGGGCTATGAAAGAGAAGCTTAACAAAAATATGCACTGCAGTTATACTATACATAAGGATGTGGGTATAAGTAATATAGATGTCAAAAATATTAGTGGTACCCTTATATTAAATTGATTTTATCTTTGGTTCTGTGACTTCTAGAACTTTCTCAAAAACAATTGTGAAAGGTGCCAAGAAGGCAGGAAAAATGACAATTGGGAGGCAATATTTATTAAAGAAGAGAACAGGAACAATTGTGGAAGAGAGAGTGAATCGTCCTGGGTGGAATGAAGAAGATGATATCTCTGGTATGTGAGAATTATTTCCCATAATTCAATTTCCTTCTTTCTTTCCTTCTTTCTTTCTTGAGACAGGGTCTCACTGTGTAGACCTAATTGGCCTTAAACTCATAGAAATTCACTTTCCTCCACCTTCCAAGTGCTGAGATTAAAAGTGCGTGTGACTATGCCTACTTATTCTTATATGAATAACAACAAGAGACTAAGTTGTACTTATATGTAAACTCAACCATTTCTCAAAACTGGTAAGATAAATTTCTACTAATATTCTCTTGTTTAGATAGGATTGTGGTTGACTTTTTTTAAAAGGGAGGGTCTCAGGTATTGCAGACTGGCCTTAAACTCACCACGTATCCCAGGATGCGTCTCTCATCCTCTGTCTTTACCTGCTAGGTGCTTTGATCACAGATGTATGTACGACCACACCTGTTCTTGTAGGGCTGCATGCAACCACTGTAGCAACTGAGTTCCATTCTCAGCCTGATTGTGTTACCTTATACTGCTTCTTTACTAAGTCCACCTTTGTCTTGTTAAATGGAGAAAGAAGGAAATCCTATGTATAAAATAAGAATGAGGGTATAAGGCAGACCTCTGTGACTTTGAGGCCAGCCTGCTCTACAGACCTAGTTCCAGGACAGCCAGGGCTACACAGAGAAACCCTGTCTTGAAAACAGACAAAAGAAGAAAAAAGAGGGAGGGACTAGGATAGTGAATGCTCCACACTGAAGATCAGGGAGACCTGGGATGGAGAAAAACCAAAACATTATTTTAAAAAATATAGAGTTAGCCAAGATATTTCTCAGCTGGGAAAAATAGAAGAAAACAAGATGTCATGTTGAATGATTTTTTTTTCTTTCCAACTTTTAACTAAGTATTGAGTATGCTATGGAGATAATGCTACATAAAAAAATGATCTAAAGGAAAGGGAAATAATATAATTCTTTTCCATCTCAAGATCTTAGATTTCCTCACTAGTAATTGTACAATTAATACCTGTAATGTTTTAAAAGAAACCTCATTTTTATTGAGAGTATTGCATAAAAAGATATTCATCAGGTTTGCTAAGATAAAAAAAACCTGTTAGTGTGGATGCCGTCAAGTGCTGGCTGACAGGAGCTTGATTTAGCTGTCTCCTGAGAGGCTCTGACAGTGCCCGAATAATTCAAAAGTAGAAGCTCATCCATTGGACTGAGTATAGGGTCCCCAATGAAGGAGCTAGAGAAAGGACCCAAGGAGTTTGCAGACCCTTAGGAGGAACAACAATATGAACTAACTAGTACCCTCAGAGCTACCAGGAACTAAACCACCAACCAAAGAGTACACATGATGGGACTCATAGGTGCAGCTACCTAATGTAGCAGAGGATGGTGTAGTCAGTCATCAATGGGAGGAGAGGCCCTTGGCCCTGTGAAGGTTCTATGCCCCAGTGTAAGGGAATGCCAGGGCCTGGAAGTGGGAGAGGGTGGGTTGGTGAGCAGGGGGGGAGGGGAGGGAACAGGGGGTTTTTTGTTGTTGTTTTTGTTTTTTATTTTATATTATTTTTTCTTTTTTTTTTTCAGAGGGGAAACTAGGAAAGGAGATATCATATGACATGTAAATAAAGAAAATATCTAATTTTAAAAAAAGGAAAAAATTTATACAGTTAAAAAAAACCTGTTAGATTTTAAGTGTATGTGTATATGCATACATATAAGAAGGAATACATACAGGCTTGCCCCTGCGGGCAATAAGAAGGCCTGTTATTCCATTGCTAAAATGAACACTTATCGGAACTCTGGCCTACTCAAAGTCATATGCAAAACATTGCTACCAATCACTATTGACTATTCTAATTCAAATTATTTCATGGAACAAACAAACAAACATAAACAGTCCATAACTGTGCATGATAGTATATGCTTATAGTCTCAGTTACTGACCAACCAAAGCAATAGGACCAGTTCAGCTCATAAATTCAAGGCCAGCTTGGGGACCATAGGAAGACCCTTCCTCTAAAGTCAAACCATAATAATTACTCCACCAAAAGACTGAGTTACAGAATGTTGTTTGCTCCTCTAGAACTAAAAGGACGACATGAAACTGACACCTGAGCGTGCAGCTGCATCGGGAAATTCTCAAGCTGGAACTCCAAGTCTCATTTTTTTAGAGATAATTATTATTGGTTTTCATCATTTTGATTTGTTTTGTCTTGTTTTTGAGATAGGTTCATTATGCCCAGGCTAGCTTCATACACAAGATCTTCCTGCCTCCACTTCCAAAGTAGTAGAATTACAGGCATGTGCTATCTTAACCAGCTATTTTACTTTGTTTGGGATTTTGCTTTTTGTTTGGTTTTGGAGAGAGCCATATCTTTTTCTTTTTCTTTTTCTTTTTCTTTCTTTTTTTTTTTTTTGTTGTTGTTATTCTTTAATATTTTTTTACCGTCCAATCGTTATTTCGTTCCTGGTCTTTCCTTCCCACCCTTACCTCACTAGACCTTCCCACTCCCTGGGGCCTCAAGTCTCTCGAGGTTTAAGTGCATCTTCTCTCACTGAGGTCTGCCCAGGCAGTCCTCTGCTGTATATATGTCAGGGGCCTCATATCGGCTGGTGTATAATGTCTGGTTGGTGGCTCAATGTCTGGGAGATCTTGAGGATCCAGGTTAGTTGAGACTGCTGGTCTTCCTATGGGGTTGCCCTCCTCCTCAGCTTCTTCCAGCCTTTCCCTAATTCAACCACAGGGGTCCCTGGCTTCTGTCCATTAGTTGGGTGTAAATATCTGCATCTGACTCTTTTAGCTGCTTGTTGGGCCTCTCAGAGGACAGCCATGATAGGCTCCTGTCTGTAAGCATATCAGTAATAATGTCAGACCTTGGATCCTCCTCTTGAGCTAAATCCCAATTTGGGCCAGTCACTGGACCTCATTTCTCTCAGGCTCTTTTTGTCCCTGCAGTTCTTTCAGACAGGAACAATTCTGGGTCAGAGTTTTAGACTGTGGTTTGGCAACCCCATCCCTCCACTTGATGCCCTGCCTTTCTGCTGGAGGTGGACTCTGCGAGTTTCCTCTTCCCACTGTAGGGCAGTTCATCCAAGGTCCCTCCCTCTGCGTCCTGAGCAACTCTCAGCTCCCAGGTCTCTGGTGCATTCTAGAGGGTCCCCCCAACTCCTACCTCCGGAGGTTGCCTGTTTCTATTCTTTCTGCTGGCCCTGTTTCCCCAGCCCTCTGCAGAAAGCAGGCATAGGGGGCGGGGGAGGTAGGGACCTGGGTGAGACAGGGGACAGGAAGGGGAAAGGGGCAACATGATCAGGTGTTGCGAGCCATAGTTTTTTTTGTTTTTTGAGACAGGTTCAGTTTATGTAGCTCTGGCTGTCCTGGAACTCACTGTATAGACCAGGCTAGCCTCAAACTCACAGAGATCTGTTTGCCTCAAGTGCTTACTCCAAGAGAGCCATATTTTTTCTTGTCTGTTAGTAATCTTGAATACATTTCTAAGGCCTTTAAAAGTTTAATTAAACCTTTCTCACATTAAAAATAAATAGAAAATTAGGACTTTTTAAAACATTTTTTGTTGTGGTTACAAGCAGTTTCCATTAGGAATGTCCTTTTTAAAAAAAAAAATTCTCTCTAAAGAGCTTGGTTATTGAATAAATTCTTTCACATTTAAATCATAGAGGACTCTGAACCTGTGATTACAAAGTGGTGACAGAGTTTTCCATAGACATTATATCCTCTGCTGAAAAGATTTCCAGAAACCAAGTTTAACTTTTCATAACTTTCCCACTACTGTGCTTCTAGTTAACCTGGATGTTTCAATATGAATATATTCTTTTGAAAGAAATACAAAATCTTGGATGATGAGTTTGTATAGTGATAAATTTTAGATAACAGATTTAAAGATAAATTTTATTAATAGATTATCTTCTGTGTTATATTCAAATTACTGTACTTTAGTATCAGTGACAGGCCTGACTGAAACAGAAAAATGTAGCCAATGAATTTAAAATAACATTATCTTTAGTTGTTTTGTTGTTGTTTTGTTTTGTTTCTTTTATAAATAGGTTCATAGGATGCATTCCAGGCTGTCCTAGAACTCACTCTAGGCTGTAGACTAGGCTGGCCTTGAACTTCTCTTGCCTTTACCTCCCAAATGCTGGGGTTTTAGGAATGTACCTACAATGCCTAACTTTAGTTTTAGAAATTATTTAAATGATATTACTTCCCTGTTTTTTGGGTTTGGGTTTGGGTTGGTTTTTTTTGGGGGGGGGTTGTTTTGGTTTTTTTGTTTGTTTTTTTAAATCCTGGAAACCCTAACATAAAGACCTTCTAAAGGAAGTTTTGAGCCAGGCATGAAATTGTATGCCTTGAATATCAGCATTGGGGAGGTAGAGGCAGACAGATCTCTGAATTCCAGACCAGGTTAACCCAAGCTGTATAGTGAGACCTTGTTTCCAAAAAGAAGTAGTAGTTGTTATTGTTATTGTTGTTGTCGTCCTCATCGCTGTTGTTGTTCTGAGGTTTATACTTTGAGCCGATCATTTTGACAAAACCTATTTCTGTCTGTCAGTTTCAGATGATAGTGAACTTCCCACAAGTACAACCCTGAAGGCCTCAGAGAAATCTACAATGGAACAGTTGGTGGAAAAAGCATGTTTCAGAGATTATCAGCGATTAGGTTTGGGAACCATAAGTGGCTGCTCCTCTCGTTCAAAACCAGAGTATTTCCGAGTCACTGCCTCCAACAGGCTGTACTCACTATGCCGGAGGTAAGTATCAGTGGGCTTCGGAAAGAAGCCTTTCTTTATTTCCTATTTGAACCTTTAACTTATTCCAGAAACATGATTCTGGAGGTATGTCAACTGGAGAGATGTGTTTTGTGCAATAAGAGATGGCATCCCATTGGATTCTCAGAACAGGTAGATGACTGAAAGCAGCTCTGCTGTTGCAGCAGGCGACTCTCCCTGTCCTCTCTGTATGTTTAGTCACCTTTTGCTGTGTAGTTTGTCTGTTTCTGGCATTTGTGAAGATGACCTAGAGTAAAATAGCATTTGCCCAGACAGATGGAAGAGAAAAGTGTTTGCTGTAGGCCGGAGCTCCACTGGCAGTTCCCAGGGCCAAAGAGTAGAGATTGCTACTTTGTAAACCATTTATTTGCATGTGCTTAGCTCTGCCACCCAAGCAGCCATAGACTAAGGAGTGAATAAGTTTGGCAGGTTTTGGCCTTAGGATATAGTTTGTGACTCAGACATAGACGGAGGCTCATATATTGTCTACTTAGAGTATTGTTCAAAGAAACAACTTAAAGAATGAAAATGAACACATCTTATCTGTGTTCTTGCCACTTACTGCTGTTTTCCAAAATGGTAAGCTCTCTTTTATGCTTTACTATATATAAAAATATATTGTCTCTAAAACTATGTTCCACCCTCCACAAGTTTAA
Source organism: Mastomys coucha (assembly GCF_008632895.1). Lineage (NCBI taxonomy): Eukaryota > Metazoa > Chordata > Mammalia > Rodentia > Muridae > Mastomys > Mastomys coucha. The sequence continues at coordinate 99,150,961 of NW_022196904.1, read as the reverse complement.
TACTTTGATTACAAGGTAGGTGATTTTATTTTTATTTATAAATTTCTAATTTCATTAAGTAGTACTAAAGTAATTAGTAAATGGCAAACCTTGTATATATTTTAGAAAGTTGCTTTAATGCTACTATTAGTTTCAATGCTATTTATTGAAGAACTATAGGTACATTGTTTTAAATGGTAATTCAATTTACAAGAATTTATAAAATGATTACATGATTTTATAAACTTGAGAAACAAGTTGAGAATATATTTTGAGACTATGACCAAGGAAAATATTTGCATGAAAACTAAAAATTTGGGATCCTATTCAGGATATACTGTCATTTTTCTGGACTTTTCTGTCCCTCATACTAACTCCTCTTTGTAAATAAGTACAAGTGGAATTGTAAGTGTAATGTCATGCTAGAGAAACCTTTCTATCAGAATTATGTCTGCTAGTGAGAGAACAGACATCATCATTTATCATTCCAATCTTTCTGAAACAGTAAAATCTTTTTGTTATAAGCTTATAACTATTGTCCTGGTTACCTTTTTGGTAATTAAAATATAATTACATAATTTCCCCCTTCCAACCCCTCCCATGCATCACCACCCCCTTTTCTCTCTTTTAAATCAATAGCATATATATGTATATGTATATATTCCTCAATACAGCCTTCTCAGTCCATATAAATATTACTTGTTGTCTCAGCTAGGATTTCTATTGCTGTGATGAAACGCCATGACCAAAACCAAGTTTGGGAGGAAAGGGTTTATTTCACATATACTTCCTGTCACAGTTCATCAAAAGCAATGAGTATAGGAGCTCATACAGGGCAGAAACATGTTCGCAAGAGCTGCTGCAGAAGCCATGGAGAGGTGCTGCTTACTGGCTTGCTTCCCAGGACTTGCTCAGACTGCTTTCTTATAAACCCAGGCCCACCAGCCCACGGATGGCACTACTCCCAATCTGGGCTCGCTAACAACAATCACAGTAAGAAAATGCCCTGCAGGCTTGCCTACAGCCTCATCTTATGAAGACCTTTTCCCAATTGAGGTTTTCTCCTCTGATGACTCTAGCTTGTATCAAGTTGCCATAAAACTAGTCTATGTGTGTGTACACAATATATGTCTGTATGTTTTTGTGTATGATTTCAGGGCTAACCAATTGGTACTGGACAACCATTGTAGGGACCCTTCCCTACTAAGACTGTTTCTCCATTCTCACCATTCTTAAGTTGCTACAGTTTTTTATGTAGGATTAAGGCCTGGCGGTCTTTCCCCACCCACTTTAGCATGTCTATTGTTGTCCTGAGAGAGGATTGTTGGAACATTTCTTATTAGAAGGTATTTATGGTGGATGGAAAGAATACATATCAGCCAAACTATTAGGAGGAAATACAGGAACAGTCTAGAAGAAGAAAAGAGGAAGAAGCATGTAGAGATTTAAATTAATGTTCCTTATATATTAATTAATCCTGGAAATTAATATGATGGCAATTATTCCTTGACCGGCTAATTCCCCAACTAATCACACAGAAACCTTTTAATATTTTAAAGCTTAGGCCTTTGCTATGCAGACTCTCAAACTCATCTAAGCTGACCGACCACCCAGCCCCATCCAGCTACATGGCTAGCCATAGCTTTCAGACCTATAATCACATCTGTCTCCCCTCAGATCCCCTGTCAAAACTTTCTTTCCAGAGTTCCTTTCTCCCTCCCAGGAAGTCCTGCCTGGTTCTCTCTACTGGCCAGTCATAGGTTTTAGCCATTTATTGACCAATTAACTTTGAGGGCAAGGTTTGCACAACAAAAGCTGATATATGTGAGAATTTGCTTGTCTTGGGGAGACTAGGGGTACAGAATTTAACATTTGTATACATAGCAGCATCAGTCCAACCCCACCAGAAGGAAGAAAAGTAAGATATAGAGAATGTACACAAATCAATATGTAATTATAAATTGATTGAATCTCCAATTTTTAAAAGACAGAAAGTAGGGAGGGTTTTTTTTTTTTTTTAAGTATTTTGCTGGTATTAAAGGACCTAATTAGAGGGGGCTGGAGAGATGGCTTAATTTGATTAAGAGCATTGTGCTTGCAAACAGGAAGCCTGGCATGGCTGTCCTCTGAGAGGCCCTACCAGCAACTGACTGAGACAAATGCAGATAGATACTTGCAGCCAACCCATTAGACTGAGGTCAGGGACTCATATGGAAGAGTTAGAGAAAGGACTGAAGGAGCAGAAAGGGATCGCAACCCCATAGGAAGAACAATAGTGTCACTTAACCCAGACCCCTCAGAGCTCCCAGAGACTAAGCCAAAAACCAAGGAGTATACAAGGGCTAGTTTCTTGGCCCCAGGCAAATGTGTAGTGGAGGACTGCCTTATCTGGCCTCAGTGGGAGAGGATGCACCTAATCCTGTGGAAACTTAATGCCCCAGGGAAAAGAGATGATGGTGGGGGTGGGCATGGGGGAGAAGCACCCTCTCAGAGGTGGGGGAGGTGAAGAACTCAGAGAGGAGGGATAAGAAAGGGGTACAACTTTTAGAATGTAAATAAATAAAATAATTTAATGAAAAGGACATAATGTAAAAAGATGCAAAATATCAGGGCATAAAAGGTTATAAAATATATCATGCGAAACTGAAAACAAAACTATTGTCACTATAAAAATGTCAAGGTAGACATTAAAGTAAAAATTACTGTGAAACAAAAAGAAAAATACTAAAAATAAAAAAGCATCAGGCTGGAGAGATGGCTCAGCAGTTAAGAGCACTAGTTACTCTTCCAAAGTTCCTGAGTTCAAATTCCAGCAACCACATGGTGGCTCACAACCACCTGTAATAAGATCTGATGCCCTCTTCTGGTGTGTCTGAAGACAGCTACAGAGTACTTACATATAATAATAAATAAATAAATAAATAAATAAATAAATAAATAAATAAATAAGAAAAAAAAGCATCTCTAATAATGAAGTCCAAGTCATACAGAATGCAGAGCTGCCATCACACTGCCATCACACTTGGCATTCATTCAGAAAAAAATCACCACATTGATAAGTTTAAAAGAAAACTATGTAATAAGTAAAATAAAAAGTATGTAATACTTGGGAGATATTTTAGACAATATACATTATGATTTTTATTTTTAAAAATCTCTCAAAAATAGGAAATAGGAGCTATTCTCTATAGCTCCTGCTCTGATCAGATCTTACTGATCAGAGGAGAAGTCATTTAATGCTAAGCTAAAATATTGAAAGTTTTCAGGGCAAGAATTCTCATCATCACTTCTGTACAGTGTAGTGCAAAAAAAAAAAAAACTAGATAAAATGGTAGGAAACCTGAAGGAATCTAGAGGTAAAATTTTAAAGTAGATGAATTTGATAAGTGGCATAAGTTGGTGATGCAATAAATAATTAGTTAGATGCCAATCAACAAAGAGACTTTTTTAAATAATGATATTTAGCTATTGCCAGTTCTATAAACAACTATAAACAGTAACACTAAGAAATGTTCATATAACAGAAGATGTTCAGTACTACACTATGAAACATTCAAACTAGTAGGTCATTAAAAGTTCAAATAAATTGATATTTCAAGTTCTTAGATACTCCATATTCTAATACATGCAGTTCCTCCAGGAGTTGACCTGTAGATACATTGAAGCCTCAGTGTAAACCCCAACAATAAAGACTGATAAGGCACTTATAAGACTTTATGTAGAAGACCAAGCGTAGTCCAGGTAGGCTTATAGAATAATACAACAAGCTATCAAAATTTTATGTAACTGAAGTAAGTAATCATGGAGAGAGACTCAAGGATAGAGTGAGTAAGAGCATGCACTGTCCTTGCAGAGGACATAAGTTTGATTCCCATAACCCATGTTACAAGAGTTCACAACCTCCTATAACTCCAGTACTAGGGACCTGATGTCCTCTTGTAGTTTCCATGGACACCTGCACTCATATACAAACCCATACAGACACATGATTTAAAACATAATACAGGGCTACAGAGGTAGCTCTATGATTAAGAGCACTGGCTGCTTTTCAAGAGATCCTGAGTTCAGTTCGCAGCATTCACATGGTAGTTCATGACCATCTATAAACAGATCTGATGCCCTCTTCTGGCATACAGCAGAGCACCCATACAAAAAATAAACAAAAAATAAAAAAATAACAATACAAACTTTAAAAAAATAAATACTGTCCACATATATGCATATATATACATATATATATATATATATATATACATTTGGTTTTAGAGAAAAGCAGTAGATGGAAAGTTTATTTGTTTTTTTTTTTTTAATAAATAGTCCTGGAGATACATATATATAAGGAAAATTAAACTTGACTCCTACCTTATACATAAAAACTTCAATTCCTATTGATTTATAGACTTACATATAAAAATGTTTTTAAAGTAAAGCTTTTATAAAAATTAAAGAATGGCCAGGTGGTGGTGACACACACCTTTACTATCAGGAGGCAGAGGCAGGCAGATCTCTTGAGGTTGAGGCCAACCTGGTCCACAGAACAAGTTCTAGGAGAGCCGGGCTACACAGAGAAATTCTGTCTTGAAAATACCAATATATATATATATATTAGGATCTTGAGATAGATGATTTCTTGAGACAGGGTTACCCACAATATAAAAGAATAAATTATAGCACCTCCACATTAGGGATAGCATTAAGAGAGAAAATAAGATCCAGAGGCACTGTTCACACCTATAATGACAACACTCTAGACGCTGAAACAGGACAATCTCTAAAATTCAAGGACTACATGGACTACAGTGAGAACGTGTCTCAAAAAAAAAGGAAGAAGGAAGGAAAGAAAGAAAGGAAGGAAGAAAGAAAAAACTTAAGGAGAAAAGAAAGGGATAAGGTGATGTTAAAATGATAGCAAGAGATTTTAATAATAAACATTTTATAAGAAAGTGATTATTTGCTGGGCAGTGGTGGCGCATGCCTTTAATCCCAGCACTTGGGAGGCAGAGGCAGGCAGATTTCTGAGTTTGAGGCCAGCCTGATCCACAGAGTTGAGTTCCAGGACAGCCAGGGCTACACAGAGAAACCCTGTCTGAAATAACCAAAAGAAAAAAAAAAGAAAGAAAAGAAAAAAAAGAAAGTGATTATTTTGACAGGAAAAAATTAAACACAAATTCATCCATTCAATTTTCTACATCCTTTTTGGTCCCAGATAACTGCAGGGTGTTTCTATATACACTCTAGCGCATTTTAGCTCCCCGATAAAGAAAGCCACATAGACATAAAATTTGTATTAACAAGCTGCAAGTACTAATAGCTGGACAGATTCAGATCTATTCTAACCTGACTAGGCTGCTACTACACAGTTAAGTGCCCTCTCACTTGCCATTTGGTCTTGCCCTGGTTCTCTCTGGTTCATGTGTGTCTTCATGGCTGCTTTCTCATTGACCTCTCGTGGTGAATCAATTCTCCTTGTTGGGGTCTGGAAGTCGTCTCACAAACCACTCAAATACCACCAATCTCAGTCAAATGGGTGTGGTTTATTGAATGCCACACCCCAAGACTGATCTATCAGGGCCACAGGACAGGTTTGGGAGCTGATTGTGACATAGATCCTACAGGTCTTTTTAAACCTGATACCTACAAACATCTGTGCCACATCCACCAATCAGGATTTAGGGATAGGGGATTTCCTTAAGAACATATCTTTGTTGTACACTTATCTTGCTCCCATTGGTTGGGGTATTCAACTGGCAGGGGACTCGTCTAACTTTCATGTCTTTACTTGCCAACCAGGATGTCAGTTATGCATATACATGGCTCTTTCTGCCAAGTGGGAGGTCAAATCCCAGGAAGGACTTAGGAACTTAAACTTTACTCCACCCCTACTCAAAATGGAAATCTTTATTGTAAATAGATGCAAGTATCTCTCTTATGTTGGGATCCATCCCAGCAGCAGCTTATAAAGCTTATACACGGGTGCAGAAAGTGCTTCTGGGTGGTTGGTTCACTTGGTTGTGGCTAACTATAACAAAGCAGTTCTAACTGATTTCTATGGTGATTCGTTTCCAAGGGCTCAGAACAAAACAGAATATGCAATCAACTTGGGCATGAAAAAGTTTCCTAGTAACAGCAGAAACAACATATGAGAGAGTCTCCTTATAATATTAGTAGCAGCACAAAATGGCAGGCTATCCAGGTAACAGTTATCTAGGCCTTAACATTTTACCTAGGCTTTAACATTCCATCTAGGCCTTAACACTCCTGGTCTCTCCATGTGGTTTCTCTACCTTCTTCTCCTTGTGTTCTTCTCTACCTCTATTCTCCTTCAGGACCCCTTGACTAGGATCAGAAATCTAACCCTATCACTTCCGCCCAGCTAATTGGCTGATCAGCTCTTTATTACCAATCAGAGATTATGGAAAATAATTTTTACATACCATAAAAACCAGAGATGCTGGACCATGCCAGCACCTGGGCTGCAACCAGTTGTCTGAATACACAGTGCACAAAACCATCCCCCAGCAATTCAATAAAAGAGCAAATTTTTGGACAGATTGATCCCAAAAGAATAAATAGAAGTGTCTAGTAAATATATGAAAAAATGGTAATCCTTAGTCCTTAGAAAAATGCAGATCGTTTCATTAAGATCAGTGCATTAAGATTTCTCTGTGAGGAGAAAGGAGTCTAAAAGATCAAGGTAAGCAGAGGACAGAAGAAGGTAACAGGAGGACATGAAAGCAGGAGCTAATGTTTGGTGGGAGGGAGATGAGCAAGAATAGGGAGGAGCAGTTGGGTGATAGGTATACAACCTTATTAGTGTACCTAATGACAGTTATTTGTAAACTTAAAATATATAATATGGTAAATTTTATGCCAAGCCTATTTTACCATGATAATTTAAAAAATCATCAGAAAGCATGCTGGATTAGAGTTAAATGGTGAAACCTCTTGAGTGTGAGTCTTCAAGCAAAACAAATTGCTGTCTTCTTTTACTTACAAAGTAAGGTCCTTTCACTTTCCCAGCGTCCCATCCTGAACTCTGAGAGCCAGTCTTTAAAAGTAAATACATAAATATTAAGATATATTATATGAGCCAGGCAGTGGTGGCACATGTCTTTAATCCCAGCACTTGGGAGGCAGAGGCAGGTAGATGTCTGAGTTCAAGGCTAGCCTGGTCTACAGAGTGAGTCCCAGGGCAGCCAGGGCTATACAGAGAAACCCTGTCTCGAAAAAAAAAGAAAAAAGAAAAAAAAAGATATATTATATGAAATTCCCTGGGAATTAAATTGTAAGGTTTCTTTTTTTAAGTTAAAATTTTTTTCTTTTCTTTTATTGGATATTTTATTTACATTTCAAATGTTATCCCCTTTCCTAGTTCCCCCTCCCCCTGAAGCTGCTTCCATGAGAGTGCTTACCCACCCACCCATTCCCACCTTCCCACCCTGGCATTCTCCTACACTGGGGCATCGAGCCTTCACAGGACCAAGGGTCTCTTTTCCCATTGATGCCCACAAGGCCATCCTCTGCTACATGTGCATCTGGAGCCAAGGGTCCTTCCATGTGTACTCTTTGGCTGGTGGTTTAGTTTCTGGGAGCTCTAGAGGGTACTAGTTAGTTCATATTGTTGTTCCTCCTAAGGGGCTGCAAACCCATTCAGCTCCTTCAGTCCTTTCTCTAGCTCCTTCATTGGGGACTCAATGCTCAGTCCAATGGGTGGCTGCAAGCATCCACCTCTATTTGTCAGTTTCTGGCAGAGCCTCTCAGGAGACAGCTATATCAGGCTCCTGTTAGCAACCACTTCTTGGCATCCACAATAGTGTCTGAGTTTGGTTACTGTATGTGTGGTGGATTCCCATGTGGGGCAGTCTCTGGATGGCCTTTCCTTCAGTCTCTGCTATAACACAAATTTGGTTGTACACACCTCTAATCCAAACCTTTGGGAGACAGGGGCATGTGGGTCTCTGAGTTCAAAGACAGCTTGGTCTCCATCAAATTCCAGGCCAGCCAGGGTTACTTAATAAGCCCTTGACTATAAATAAACAAACAAACAAACATCATTCTATAGTATTAATGAAAGGTTAAACTTGTTTTGACATTTGTACATCTTGTCATACCAGACCATTTGGTTTTGATTTTTAATCCTTTCACTTCTCAGGTAGTCTCAGGCAGCTTTGTTCTCTGTTGTCATTGCTGTGAGTTGTTGACAGTTTGACATGTTCTTATAATACAGACTAATCTTAGCAATCCTAGTAGAGGCAGGTGGGTCTCTAAGTTCAAGGCCTTCTTCATGTGTATGGCAAGTTCCAGGCCATAAGACCCTATCAAAAAGAAAAAAAAAGAAAAGAAAAGAATTTAAATGAACTTCCAAATTTTATGATATATCTCAACCAATGTGTTTCTTCCTGTTTAAAAATCACAGTGATATTATGCTATTTACACTTTTACATTATCTCTCCCCCTTCCCGCCCCATTTCTTACCCTTCTCCTCCCCAAACACTCATATTCCCTCTGCCATTCCTGAAGCTATCCTGGCCTTTTAGTCATACCTCAAGCTGTACAAGACAGTAGTTTACCAAGAGTAGCCCGCTGCTATCGACACAATCGCCTGCCCGTCGTATGTTGGAAGAACTCAAGAAGTGGTACTCTGCTCCTCCGATCTGGAGGTTTCCATGGGAAGGGAGTTGTTGGTCTATTCAAATCACAGAATTCCCCTCAAGCCGGTAAGCACAACTCTCATTGGAGTATTCCTAAAACTCAGCCAGGCATAGTGGTCCAGACCTGTGGACTCAGTTCCTTGGGAGACTGGGGCAGGACCACTTGATCTCAGGAGTTTAGATGCCATAATGAGACCAGAGAGTCTTCCCAAAATTAAAGGGAATAAAACCTGGGCTGCAGCTGCCACTCCCCACACTTTATTCACTGCCCACATACAGAGTACACAGGCTGGACTTAAGTGAAGACAGCTGTGGGATGCTGCATTGAACTGCCATCTTACTACCATAGCTCATCTTCTCTTTGGATTTTGACCAATAATAGTTTAATAAAGTCTTTGGTTCTAGGCTGCTTTCATTCTGGCAAACAGGAATATCCATTGTTGGAAATTAGATTGTACCAGTCTTTGCTATTTTTTCTGAAAAGTAATCTAGATATATTTAACAGCTTCAGAGATAAAAAGGGATTCTATCTTGTGTGGCATGAGAATGCACACGAACAGCAACAATAAACTGGACCAGAATGCCACTTTCAAGAGGTTTCAGACAAAGAACTTTTTAGGAAACTAGGGAAATAGAAAGTGATCTTGTCCCTTGTCCTGGGGACAGTTGTGAGTATCATAACCAAAGCAATAAGGTCTTGAGCTATAGCTGGCTGACTTTTTTCAGTTTCTGCTTAAACTTTAGCCCACCACAGTATTAGATATGATTTTGGGAGTAGCATTCTTTTTTCTTTAGAATCCAAAGTCTTTGGTCAAGAAGGTAGAAGAGACGTGTGTTTTTTGAGATCTCTATTTTTATCCACTTCCCTCTGGAGAGTTGACCAGTGTGCCCCCTCATAATTTGCTTGATTAAGGGCATCATGCACAGTGCTGTATTTGCCTGGGTTGGCTTTTCTGCAGTAGTGCAGTTAAAGGAAGTTGATTTTACAGCTTTCTGTTTTGGGGAGTTCTTCCAAGCCAGAGTGTATATAATAGAGCACAAGCCAGTCTAAGAGCAGAAAGCCTGTGAGCTTGGAGCATTTGCAAGCAAATTCTGGTACAGTAGGAAAGTTATTCCACTGCGTTCTGACTTATATGATAGGAATTTAATTTTTATATCCTAGTATGTATTTTATATTTCTGAATAAATATATTTGCTTATGGGTTTTTTTTTCTTATGTTTTGATATTTTTCAAATTGGGATGTGCCTGCTAATTGATGTGATCAGAAAGAATAGTGTCATAGTTAAACAGCACATGACCTTTATAATTGATGTTGTTGTAGAGCAAATGAAAATAATGCTAATTCTTTTCTGTTTAAGGTATAAGAAAACATATGATTCTATTGTCCTTTTAGTACACCTCTTTTCGGGGTCTGAGCTTGACAAGGCTATAGTAACACCTGTAATCCCAACATTTGAGAGAGGTGGAGGCAGGAAGAGCAGTATTTCAAGGTCAGCCTCAGCAATATCACTTTGTACTGCATCCAACCTTTATTAAAAATTAAGGATATAGGCTGGAGAGATGGCTCAGCGATTAAGAGCACTAACTGCTCTTCCAGAGGTCAATTCCTAGCAACCACATGGTGACTCACAGCCATCTGTGATGGGATCCAATGCCATCTTCTGGTGTGTCTGAAGACAACTGCAGTGTACTCATAAACATAAAATAAATAATTTTTAAAAGGAAGAATATATACATAATTCTTTTAAAAACTGAAGAATGAATACATACACACATACATACATACATACATATATACATACATAGCCTGAACCCATTTCACTGATTCAGTTTTGTTTCACACAACTAGGCCATATTTCTGTCAACTATTTGCTTTATACTTGTTTGTATTTGTGCCTATGTTCTACTCTCTTTTAGAAGGACCAGAGAATGTGTCAAAAGTGGCTCCTATATTGCTCCTGTCTTCCTCTGTTCTTCCAACAGCAGAGCCCCACAAGGTCATGTCATCTCTTAAGCCAATTAGGAAATCCTCACATTTGCCTACTCTGAAATGCCACTCTTTCCTCTCTAGCCCCACATATCATCAAGGAGATGTTTGTTCATCTTCATTTTGATTATCAATACACCTGTGTTTAGAAGGCTAGTCCTGCCCTGGCTTTTCAGACTTGGACCATTTATGGGAGAGTGATGAGCAACTGAGAAGTAGATGTATTAAAACCAGCATCAAAAGACAAGCCACAGAATACACTTAAAGTCTAACTGGCTTCTATATTTGGGTGTGGTAGCATGAAATTATATATGTTTTTCGTTTTTATTATAGTTTCTACCTCCTCTTTAGAATCTTCCAGTAGCATAGAGCAAGAAAAGTACCTACAAGCCTTGTTGACTGCAGTTATTGTCCATCAGAAACTCAGAGGCAACAGTACTCTTACTGTCAGACCAGCACTTGCTCTGTCCCCAGGTAAGATCTGATGATACTCACTTTCCTTGACAGCTACTCTGAAAAGGCAGTGTCTGTTTCTTAGGTTAATCCCTCTAGATATGTACTTTTAGTTAATTCAACATGACTGTAACATTTTTACCATGAAAAGCCATAACTTAAGCTTCTTTTATTTAGAAGTCAAAGCACCACTGTTAATGGCTAGTAATTAGTAGCTATGTGTAGAGAGTCAATTATTTTCTTTTAAAAATAGTAATAATGCAAGAAATACAAACATAAAGTAATCCCTAAAGTCTGAGTCTACTTTACATAAACTTTAAAATATTATTATAAAGCTGAATGTATAACTTGAAAATCTGGTTACTAAATGTACAATTGATTAAAATTATCATATAAACTTGAAATTCTCAAAATTTCTTTATGATTTTGCATTAGTTTGTTTTCTGTAGATTTGGATGAAGGCATTAAGACTTGTACTAATATTCTGTTTCAGTTATCATGTGATGGAACCCCAAAAGGGTTCATGTAGAGGTAACCCTAATTGTTAGACAGGAGCATGTGACTTGAGAAGTTGGTCTCTTTGGCTTAATCAGCTATCTGAATTACCTCAACATAAGCAGAAAGTGGCTTTTCTTGCAAAGTAACACCATGCATGCCTTTCTTCATTTATCATTGGATTCTCTGATTGCACTTGCCAAACCTAACTCTATAATCTTTCAAATATGTGTTATCTCTGCTGAAATAATAACATTGCCATGTTATCTCTAATAAAGCTTTTGGGATTTAAAAAATACAATGTTTGGCAGCAATTAGACATGCTACATGTGAAGATAACTTTTTGTCATTTGAGTAATGTTTAACCTGAATACCATGGTTTTCTTCTTCTTTTTTTTTTCTTTTCTTTTTTTTTTTTTTGGCTGACTTTAGGGACTGAAAGGAGGTCTTCAAGAATGTCCACTGTGCTTAAGCAGGTAGTGCCAGGACATTTGGATGTAAACCCATCCAATAGCTTTACTCGAGGAGGTTAGTAAGACCATTTTTATAACTGAGCACCAATAGAAGCTTAATTGCTGAGAACATTCTTCTAGATAGTGGATGTTTTAAAAAATCAACTACTCATGCTTTTGAGTTATTCTTAATTATCTTTCTCCAATGAATGATCAAATTTGTTTCTAGTATGATGACAAATTATTATTCCTTATGGAACAATTAGTATAGTTATTAATGGTGTCTTACATACTGATAAATTTGAAAGAATTAGGAAGTGGGAGAATCATGTTTAAATGGTGATTATCCACCAAGTTTACAGGTAAGAAGACTACTTAAAAAACTAGAAGAGATATCAGACTGAGCTGTGCCTCCAGAACCTTTAATTATACTAGTCTTTGAGGGTAAGCTAAAATGATAGCTAAATTTCTTTTCCTGACTCCCATCTGGATATAGCAACTGGCGTGAGGAGATAGAGAAGAAGTAGTCACTCCACTCTGGTCTCTGCAAGTTATTATGAGTTTCTTTTACTCTACAAAGATAATTCTAAACCAGGCATCTTGACTGCAAAGTTCTGTTGCTTCACAGTGGAGTCACAATCATAGGTTCTTCCTCTCACTCCCATAAAAGGCAGACTCTCCTTGAAAACAAGCCACTTACACGACCTGGGTTCTGCGTGGACATTTTCAGTTATGGGTAATTCCTTTCTTCCCCAAAAATAGTACTTTGCATATACAAGCAGCTCTTGTTAAGAAGGGCTTTCTCATATTTCTAAAACTCTACTACCACATAATTTTCACATGTTGACCCTTGCTCAAGTAGTGCATACCTGTAATCAAATACTAACACTCAGGGAGCTGAGACAGACCGATAATAAGTTTAAGGCCAGGCTAAGTGTCAGGAATTAGAAACTAAATCTAATTTAAAAGCTGTTCTCTTATTTTTTGTGTTTTAATTAGCTTTGAGTTTTCCTAGATTATGTGGCTATAGTCTGCTCACTATCCTCTTCACTGTTGATTCTACAGAATCACACACAGCAGCATTCCAAAATCCACTTGGAGCCGAGCAGGGGTGGCACAGGCCTTTAATCCCAACACTTGGGAGGCAGAGGCAGGCAGATTTCTGAGTTCTCAGCCAGTCTGGTCTACAGAGTGAGTTTCAGGACTGCCAGGGCTACACGGAGAAACCCTGTCTCAAAAAACGGAGAAAAAAAAAGGCCACTTGGTCCTTATTTCTAAATTGATGCCATTATTTTAAATCCAGAACTATTATCTCCATCACCTGGTGTTTTATGGTTATTTTGACATGACTTATGAAACTCAGTGATTTTTTCCTAAGAACTATAGTCTGTGAATACTTCATTGAAGAATTTGATTCTGAGTCAACATATAATAATTTATGTTTTACAAAATTCACCTTTTTCCCTTTTGAGAACCACACACATGTTCTGGTAGTCATTGAATGTGTCATCAAAGCTTTCTGAAATCACAGTTTTTCCCAAGAGCTTTCAGCTTTCTTGGGTCATGTTTCCAGGTAATTTGTTAGGCCTTGGTACTATGGTGTTCTGTGTCCTGATACTACTATAGCAAAGCACCATGGACGGTCCCTGAACAACAAGAGTTCAGAGCCAAGGCCAGTAGGTAATTCTCCCAAGGGCTGGAAGGAAAAGGCTTGATGACTGCCTTCTAAGAGCTGAAGATTGTCTAGAAATGAGTGACATTCATTTGCTTATAGAGACATCACTCAGATCTCCTTTCTTTGTGACACTCTCTATGTCTGCCTTCAAGAGTTTTTTTTTTCTTTTTATAAGGACTCAGACATATAGTAGTGGGGGTCTAATCTATTCCAGTATGGCTTTATATTAACTAATTGCATCTGCACCGCAGTGCTTCCAAATACAGTCACTTCTGAGGTACCAGGGGCAGGATTCCAATACATGAGTTCAGAAGAACACAAAGCCCCTATAACAAGTCATGCATAGTTTTGGGGCTTTTTTTTCTGGATTTTTAAAATATGAGATACAAACTTCATTCTTCTCATTTTTTTCTCTGAAGGATTTGAAGCAAAAGGCAATATAATATATTTCTCCTTAGAGTTTTGGGATTTCTCCTGTCACAAAATATTCCCAGATTTTTTTTATATATATAAATAGTTGTGACTTATCCTTTCTGTGGGTGTATAGTACTGGGGGGGAGGGTATGAAATTAAGCTACCTACATGCTAGGCAATCACTTTACAGCTGAATTGTATCCCTACCCCAGCTTGCTACTGAAAGTTTATACAAGTTGAATATCTTTTATCACAAATGTCATGGACCAGATGTTTTTGACATTTTAGAGTTTTATTTTTAGATTTTGGAATATTTACACAGACTTTAACTGCTAAGCATCCTTCATCCAATAATACAGAATTCAAAATCAGAAAGTTTGTGATACATCATGTTAACATTTAAGTGTTTCAGACTTTAGAGCACATCAGGTTAACTCAGGGATGCTCAATCTGTATTGTTAGGAAAAGTAAGTCAATGATTTTCCCTTTAAATTTTAATAGAATACAACTTCCAGCAGATACATAGATACTCTAAATTGTCCCACCAACACCCCACTTTGTAGTTTGTTTTTATAAACTTCTTCCTTCAAGAACATTTTATCTATTTCCATGTTTGGCTAGGTGGCATGTAAGATAAATTTTAGATTTAAAATTTTGCCTTTCCAGCTTACAGCCCATTTTATTCATATGTGAAGATGTAACTATTATTTCTTATCCCTTATGCAAGTATTTTCCTGCTATAATTTTCTGTGAACTGTCATGTCTTTAGCAGGTCTCATCCCTTTACTCTATCTCCTGATTCCCAGAGCCTCCCCTATTTTCCAGAAGCATGCTCACTAACATACTCCACATCCTCTCTGATCCTAGTTGCTTTATGTAGCTCTTATGTACATTTCCTCCATGTAAAGTCACAGTGATAGACTGTAGAACGGTAAGATTGGAAGTCCAAAGATTCCCTATTACATGACTATGACAGGCAGATAGATGCACACAGATCGGATAGGGCAAGACTAGATAAGTCATTCCACAGCCTGCAGGAATTCTTCTTTTGGGCACTGCTTCTTCAGCAGTCCCTTAGTTACCCTGTGTGAGAAGAGCCCGTTTTTCCATTTTCATTTCAGCCTCCTTTTTGCTCTTGTCTTTTCATATTCCTTCCTTTGACATGCAGTCTTAATGATGGGTTTGCTTCTTATATCCATTGTGCACACTTCCTGATCTAATGAGCAGGAGTTGAGATGGCCATCATCTTTTATTTCAGATCACTTTGTATTTATCTGCAAGGTGATGGATTATAAAAAGAGTATATATCCTTTTATTTTGTATAAAAGCCACTTTAAGAAAATGTGAAGATATGAATAACATGTTTTGACTTGAAAGTTTATCCTTGAAGTAACTATTTCCAGGGTAAATATTTCAGATATTTAAGATTAACTATGCCAAGTTTACATAGCAAACAATCTATTTAACACTGAACCATTTCAGTGCAACAATGGTTGAATATATCTGTATCTCATGAACTGAACTTGGTGTAAGGCTACATTGAAAGTAAGCTATGCCATGCCCAGACCCAACTTAAGCATCTCTTTCCCGTCCCTCTGACGTTTGAATAGCTGTATGTCTCATGAGAGCAGTGAGCCATATCACTCCTTCACTTGCACAGTCCTCTTAACCACTTCTTGACAGGGTCACAATATACAGGGTCACATGGTCAGACAGATCACTGTATATTGAAGGTTTATTGAGAGGTTGAGGCAAGAGGATTACTGTAAGACAGTAATCAGATTCTAAGACATTTGGTTATAGCCTAAGACCCTGTCTATTTTAGTTATATTTAAATTAAAATTGCAGTCTTACTTTGTGATATTGAATAAACCAACAAGCCTTATTTCTTAGTGTCCCCATGTTTAAATAGAGATTACTAGATAGTACTTAGGATAATTGTGAGGAATACATAAAATAACAAATGTAAAATACTTAGTAATTAGATCTTCATAAGTTCAATAAATTATTATATTAGTTCCTAGTAATTATTTAAAAGGAAAGGAAATGCTTTTAAAGTACACTGACTTTCATTGACTGTCTTATTTCTCTATTGCCTTGACAAAGCACCATGACCAAGGCAAGAGTTTATGTGAGGCTTACTGTTCCAGAGAGTGAGTCCATGACCACCATGGCATGGAACATGGCAACAGGCAGGCAGGCAGGCATGGCACTGGAGCAGTAGGTGAGAGCTTACATCCTTATCTACAAACACAGGGCAAAGAGAAAACTCACTGGGAATCAGAGCCCACCCTCAGTGGCATACCTCCTCCAACAAGGTCACACTGTAACCCTTCCTTCACCAAGTGGAGACTAAATATTCAAACATAGAAGTTTGCTCTTTGTAAGGGGTACGAGTGGGGCATCCTCACTCAAATTACCACACTAACCTAAGGTTAGAAGCCATCTGCTGTCTGGACAAGTGCCTTCCAAACTTTTCTAATCATAATTCATAACAAAACCCACATTTTATATTTATATGTGTGTATGTATGTATATGTATATGTATACATATGTATGTATACATATACATACATACACACAATATACACATACATGCACACACATATACTTATTCATATAATCTTAAACTACAACGCAAAATGTATCTGTTCTAAGACTTTTTTTTTTACAAAATCAATATTCATCTATTACCACATGCAGCAAGCATAAAACTTTTAATTATAAACTATTCTTAAAGACACTAATTTGGCATAGTGAAGTTATTCAGAAGCCATGAAGGGGATCCTGCAGTTTGCAGAAATTCACTACTGTAGACCCTTTGTTGGTATTAAATATCCAAGGTGTCTAAAAGTCACTTGGAAAATCTAAGTAGCCCTTAAGAGCACTGATGCAGTAAGTCCTTTGGTAACACGACTTACAGTTGGGACTCCAGTTCTCAGAGCCATCCCTGGCCCCATGACAGTAGCAGACCATTTTGTCATTGCTGACTTCCTTCCAAGTGCTAAGCACAAGGCAGTTTTTCGCTAATAACTCTCTATTTGGGGATATACCTACTATCTTTGTTTAATACTATACTTGGTCACTGGTTCCTGTCTGTCTGGGCTGGTATGTATTGTCAGTATTGCTGTAGACAAGCATCTACATAAGACTGTTAAATTGAGTGTTGTTTTGTATCAAACAACTTTCATAATACTCATTTTTATTGTTATAATATTTTATAAATTTTAAAGAATATAACAAAAAAGGTCTTGTAAGTATTGAAGGGTAGTTTCTGGGAGGAGTTGGGGTACAAAAGGGAAACAAGAATGTGATTTAATTCTATTTACTTAAAATATGTTTTTAAATGTTAACAAATTCAGGTAAATTGAAATCATGTTCTTTTCTCATCATAATGCCATAAAACATAAATCAATCAATCAATAAATAAATAAATAAATAAAAGAGAGAGAGAAAGAGAACAAGGACCTCTATTTAGCATAGATTTTGCCGGTTCTTTTATTCTTATCAAAAAAAAAAAAAAACTATTCTTTTTGCTTTTTGAGTGCAAGAGCTCACAGTGTATTTGTTTGTGGGAAAAAAAATCAACAAATACTTAGAATGCCAACATAAGAACAGACATGATTGGGTCACTACTGTTGCCAGAACTTGATCCTTTCGAGAAAAGAATATTCGTATAATCACAATGCAGTGTTACCAGAGTTCAGATAGAGCTTCCTACAGCTCCTGATGGTCTGAATGCCTTTTGGAGAAGTTAGCAGAGTATCTGAATCTTACAGGATAAGTAGAAAGTTTTCAGGTAAAGAAATGGGAGGAAACACACTCAGCAGAGAGACTAGCACACAGGAGTCAAGTGCCCTGAGGGAGGAGATCCACTACTCAAGCTTTACTGGATTCACATCAGTGTCACAGTCCAAGAGCAAAGCACAAAACTGAGGCAGAGCAAAACATTGCACAGCTGGCCTTTGTCTTTGTCTTTGGTCCTGGCAGTGCTGCTGCCTGTCTGCAGGTAGCCAGAGCCTCTGCAACCCTCACTCGGGTGTCCGTTGGCTGCTAAGACCATGAGTGTCTATTATTGCTTCCAAGGGTGTGGGATAGGAATGAAATCACCTCCAGTGATTTTTCTTTTATCATATTATGAGATCTTGTTTATGCAACTTTGCTTTGTAAAGCTAACAATGTTATTAGTGATTCTGAATCCATAATTATTTCCCTTAATTGACTGGATTAGTTCCTTTGTTGGGGAAATGGTGTTAACTACTCATCATTTTGTTATTGCCAGGTAAAGTTTTAGGTAGTCACAAAACACTTTCTGTGTAATGGAAGAAGATATTACTCAAATTACAAAAGTATTTTCTCAAATACTGCCTATCATTTTGGTACAAATAAGAATTTTAAGAGAAGCCATTTACTTCAGCCATCACAAACTTGTATTGGTGGTATTATGTATTGTCACAGGATCATGAATTTTTGCTGCTTATTACTTATTTATGAAAAATAAGTATAATTTCTGAATGCACAGAAGAAATGGAAGAGGTGTGGCAATGCCTAATGCTCTACTGCAAAAACGCCCTCAGTTATCCCAAATGGTTGCTAGAGCTTTGCTGTTCCCTTGGTTGAGAACCTTGCTCAGAGAACAGATTTGGGACAATCCATGATACCTGCCACTCTCCTACAGCATGAGGGCCAGTGTACTCTCAATATTGACACATGCCCCAAATCCCTTCCTTTTGTTGTATAGACTGAGTTCTGACCATCAGTCTTGAAAAGCTTGTTCCATTTGGTATAATGTTTTCATGGCACCCTCTGCTGCGCTGTCCATCTCATTGCGCTTACAGTGTTTCTAAACAGGTGCTGAGGACGTCCAGTAGGCACTCAGTTCATCTTTTGTTACTGTGAAGCTTTCTGTCTGTTAATTAAATCTACTTGTATTCACATTTACCTCCTTTGTTAACTTAACCTTAAAACTAAACATTCTTCTTACTCGATTGCTATGATGTTTGCTGCTGTATGTATTTCATTTCTCCTGTCTTTAACTTACCTACCAGTGCATGGGTACAGAGACAAATGTTTCACTCAGTCAAATCCCAAATCTTCAGCTAAGGAACCAGTTCATAATCAAGGTACTGTATTATGTGTACCAGTGTGTCACTTTTTAAAATCACCTTCTCATAAAGTAAATACTACAAGTAAATTTTCATGTTTGTCAAATTATACCCTTTATTCTCATTTGTATTATGACATCCCTGTGATTGCATTTAAAAGTAATTGCCATAATGCCTCAGATTACATATCCTTCGTGTTAAACAGAACTCTCCTACCCTTTTCTTGCAAAGTGGTCTATTAAGCTCCACAGCTGCTGATAGAGAAGGTAGCATGGCATTATTGAGGCAACTTGAGTCATTTAAAAATAAACTTGATATTTATCACGGGGGAAGATTCTGAAATAGCCTTTCCAGGTTTATACAAGGAACTCCAGCTTTGGGGAGGTCTTCACCCCTTACCCCATCTCTGCAGCCATATGTGAAAGGCTCTGTTGCCTTAAAGATGCTGCATTTGGAATACATATATGCCTGTTTGGATGGTTGATATTTTAATCATCTCACACATAGAAGTCCTTGATTTTTCTAATTAATATAAATTAGGTCAGATTATACAACATGACTCTCTTTGGTCTTCTTACTGTAGATGGACTTTCTCTTAAAAGATGTCTGCTTCTGACAATATATTTTAACCCCTGAATTAAGTGAAATGCACATTACTAAATTTCTGGGTTTTTTTAGTTTTTATGGAGACTCTATAAAAGAATGTTTAGTTGTTTAAAATTAGGCCATTTTTTTACCTAACCAGATTTGCATTCTATATCCAGCCTCTGGCTTTAGAAGATTTCTTACATTTTTAGCTTACATCATGATATGGTTTCTTGTTAAGCTGAGTACATAATCAGAAGAGCACTCCTCCTGTGGCTCCCAAGAGCTGCAGAGACCCCATGCTCCGCCCTTCTGTGTCCTGCCTGCATTCTGCTCCCTGTGGCACACACTCTGCTTATCTCTCAGATTTGCTTTAAATGCCACATTTACAATGACATGAAATGAGACAAATGATTTCTTAAATTCTTCTAAATCTAAGACAAAGTGATTTTTAAACTACTGTATCAGATAGTGTTTATATTGAAAAAATGCCAAATAAGCATTATGATCCATGACTTAGATTGATTACCCCTTAAGATTAGATTTTTGTTACCACTAAAGCAAGATACTCAGCGGCATCTAGCATTATCTCATTCCGTTTTCTTGGCTTTTATGAAGGCGTATGGGCAAGTCTTCGTTCCAGCACCCGTTTGATCAGCTCCCCAACATCCTTGATTGACATTGGTGCCAGGCTAGCATGCAAGGATCACTCAGCCTCCTTCAGTAACAGCACCTACCTACAAAACCAACTCTTGAAACGTCAAGCCGCCCTTTATATATTTGGTGAAAAGTCACAGCTACGGGTAAGCTTTTTCTCTCACTTAGAAAACATGAAAGAAAAAAAAAACAAAGGCAGTTTATGAACCCTATCACAAACTAACTTTACCATAAGTTTTTATAAGTTTTTATAGCATAATTCCTAACCTAGATATAATAATCTCAAAAAAAAAACCATCTTAATTCTAAACCACACATGATGGTGCCACCATGCCTGTAATCCTAGGATTTAGGAGGATTAGGAGGTTCAAGGCCAGCCTCCACTTATGAAAACCTTGTCTCAAGAAAACACAGAAGAGGCTAGAGAGATAGCTCAAGTCAGTAAAGCAGTTCTATAAAAGCATGAGAACTTGAGTTCAGTTCCCAGTGCCCATGTTAAAAACTGGGACGGCCACACATTCCTATAGTCTTAGCACTGCAGAGGTAAAACAAGAAAATCCCTGGAGCTCACCAACTGGCCAACAAGGTCCAGGTTCCATTGAGAGACCCTGTTTGAAATAATAAACAAGGTGGATTGGGTGGAAAGATAGCTCAACAGTTAGGGTGCTTAACATGCAAAGTGAGGAGCCAGAAATCCACTTAAATGCTGGATGGGCATGGCAGCCTGCCTGTAATTCCAGCCTGTCAAGACAGAAGCAGGATTCCCAGAACAAGCTGGCTAGCAAGACTAGCCATATTGGGAGCTCTGGTTTGATTAGGAGACTCTGCCTCAATGAATTAGGTAAAGGAGCAATTGAGAGTGAGTCCTGATTTCATCCTGAACCTTCATGTATACCCATGTGCTCATACACATGAAAAATGGAAAAAGAGAAAAGAAAAAAAAAAGGTAGATGGCTTCTGAGGAACTACTCCCAAGCTTGACCTTTGGCCTCCACACAAACCTGCATACACATGCTTGTTCACTCTGCATGTACACATATTCCCATACACAAGAATATATACGCCATAAAAGAGCCAATAAAAGGTTTTGTTTTTTAAATGAGCTGTTTATGTTTATACATACATATACATATATATAGTTATTGTGGATGAGCATGTGTGCATTTTATTAGCTGTGAGAATGAGTATTCATAGTCTTCTTTTTAAAACATAAAGGGTTTCAGGAAGTACAAATACAGAAGGGAAATAAGGCTTGTTTAGGCTACATTTCCCGCCATCCTCCTCTAGTTCCCACACCATCTGCATAAAGCAAACCACCCTTCTCCTCTGACCTGTTAGCACAGAAGACTGCAGAGTGACGGGGATTACTGGACCAAATTTGGAGGCAAAGGGAGATAAGGCCTTGTTTTTTAAGGAACATTTCCTTCAAACTTTTCAGAACTCTATACACAGAGATATGAGTTTTAAGATTAGATAATTCAAAAATATCAGCTGCTAATTCTGTGCTAAGGAGCTTTACTATGTAAGATCTCATAAACTGTAAAAATAGCACCAGTAATTTCTTAAATTTAATGTTTTCTAAGTCGTGCGTTAAAAAAAGTAAATGTTGAACTGGCCCAGTGTGCAAAGGTACTTCTTGCTACAAAGTCCAATGACCTAAAATTGACCCCCAGAACCCACATAACTGGAGGGCACTATCAACTTTAACCTCCAAACAAGTGTCGCATCGTAGTATGCACCCACCCTGCCCTACACACACCCCTCACACATACAGAATCAATCAATCAGTGTGGTTTTTGTGTTTTGTTTTGTTTCTTTTGTGTTTGTTTGGGGGGTTGTTTATTTGCTTTTTGGTTGTTTTGGGTGGATGTTTTTTGGATTTCTGCATGTTGCCCTGGCTATCGTGAACTCATGCTATAGACAAGGCTAGCCTAAACTTACAGAGATCTACCTCCCTCTACCTCTAAGTGCTAGGATTAAAGGTATGTGCTACCACCACGCAGCAAATAAATGTAATTTTTCCAGCTTAGATAATATTTCTGTCAACATATATAGAGGAATAGAAGCATCTGTTAATTCAGAAATCTCAGAAGTCTAGCACTGAGCAGTCAAGACAGACCTTTGGCTGAACCACAGAGCACAGACTGTGTGCAAGCTACTCTCAGCAGGAACCCACTTGTTCAGCCTTGTAATGCCAATGACTGAGTCATCTCTGCTGTAACAGGCTGGCATGGCTAACTCTTTCCCCACTACCTAGACAGTTGCAACCAATTAGTCACCAGCCTGAAGGGTAGAGGCCATGAAACCTTTAGGTCATGCTCAGTTTTAAAATTTGTATACATGTTTTTTGATACAGAAGTTAATTATATATCTAGAAAATAAAACTCTGTTCAATAGCAATTGAAGAGTGCCTGCACAGCATTTATGGCACCAGTGACTTTTCCAAACTAGGCCTATTTTTGTGCACTTCCTTGATCTGAGTTTCCTCCCAAGGTTAGACTGTGTGAATATTCACCTCTGGTATTCCCTTTCTGTATTGGGTCTTAACAGTGGCTTTGTGATCATGTATATTCAGTAAAAAAGGCAAACCACGTAATCTTTGCTTTCCTCCTGCCCTTTCTCCTCTCCTTTTTCTTATAGTAAATCTTATATGTGCTACATCCTAGCACACTGTACTGGCTGGTTTTGTGTGCCAACTTGACACAGGCTGGAGTTATCACAGAGAAGGGAGCTTCAGTTGGGGAAGTGCCTCCATGAGACCCAGCCATGGGGCATTTTCTCAATTAGTGATCAAGGGGGTAGGGCCCCTTGTGGGTGGTGCCATCCCTGGGCTGGAAGTGTTAGGTTCTATAAGAGAGCAGGCTGAGCAAGCCAATAAAGAACATCCCTCCATGGCCTCTGCATCAGCTCCTGCTTCCTGACCTGCTTGAGT
>NW_022196904.1:99109491-99127474 GCF_008632895.1 Mastomys coucha | reverse complement strand
TAAATAAACCCTTTCCTCCCCAACTTGCTTCTTGTCATGATGTTTGTGCAGGAATAGAAACCCTGACTAAGACACTATCATTTGTGATTTTCAGTTGCCACTATTTGAATACTTCAAATCCCAACAAAGGAAGCAGAAAGGGAATTGAACCCAGGTCCTCATGCTTACAAAGCAAGCACTTTACCAACTGAGCCATTCCTGCAATCCCCTTTAAAAAACAAATTTTGTTTTGTTTTTTGAGTTAGGGTCTCTATTATGTATCCCTGGCTATCCTGGAACTCACAGAGATCCACCTGCCTGCCTCTGAGTGCTAGGATTAAAGATCTGCACTGCCACACCCAGACTCTCCTTTAAAATTTTAATAGGACTTTAACAACAAAAATAATCAAATTAAACATCAGATGGGCCAAATACATATATATCCTTTGCAACAGTTTTTTAACTTTTTAATAACTTAAAAAGTTAAATTTTTTTGTCTATTGAACCCAGGTCCTCTGGAAGAGCAGTCAGTCTCTTAACTGCTATACCATTTTTCGCTTTTTGAATTGTAGTCAAAAGAACATTTAGCATCCTAACCATTTTTTTGAGTTCATAGTATTTATTAAGTACATTCACGTTGTTAGAACCAATTTCAAGAATACAGTTTTGCTCTTTGAAAAACAGGTGATCCGGTAGATATCAGAGAGAGGAGAGGCTAAAAGAATGAGAAGTTAGAGGTCTTTTTAAGTCTTTAGACCTAGACAGCCAGATTATCAACCTGAAATTGCATCCCTACATCTGTGTCATGCTTTATTGATAAATGTGAGGCTAAGGATGCAGCTCTCTTAGTAGAGTACTTGCCTTGCATGTACAAAGCCCTGGGTTTGATCCCCAGTCCCATATAATCCAGGTATGGTTGCACATACCTGTAATCCCAGCACTTGGGAGCTAGAAGCAGGAGAGAAGTTCAAGGTCATCCTTGGCTCAGCTTGCAACTGGAATACATGAGATCCTGTCTTTTATATGTTTGTGTCTGTCTGTCTGCCTGTCCTTGAGTGCACATGTATAAGCAAAAGCTCATACCTCACAATATAAATTACACGAGAAATGAAAACTAAAGAAAGGGTATGCAAGTAAACATAGGTGATGTATGTTTTATGAAAAAAAAATCAAGAAATACTCATTTTATTGTAGTAAAAATCTTAATGACTTAAAAAGTAACCATAATGCAATGAGATCATGATCTTTCTTTCTAAATGTTTATTTTATACTTTTATAATGAATATTTGCATAGTAAGAAATAAGTTTATATCTATAGAATTTTATTGGTTCAGTTCTGGAACCCCAACAATATATATTATCCTCCAATTAACAGAGTATATCCTGGGAAATGAAGTTTATGCTGTGGAATTACCCATGCTACTCTTTTGTCACTGGTTTTCTTGTTTGCTTGTTTGGGGGTTTGTGGGTGTTTTGTTTTGTTTTGTTTTGTTCATTTTCCCTAAATCAGGGTTTCTCTGTATAGCCCTAGCTAAACTGGAAGTCACTCTGTAGACCAGTTTGGCCCTGAGCTCAGAGATCCACCTGCCTGTCTCTCGAGCACTGGGATAAAGGGGTGTGCCACCATGCCTGGTGGTTCTTAAAACCGTAGGTGCATGGCTTTAGAGTTGACTTATATTTGGTGTTAGATACTGCATCAACTTCAGCCTACCAGTCTCTCAAGTTCTCAGAAAGACACCCTTCCTGAGCTAAGCCATCTACCCCTAGAGAGCACTAACCTGCCCTTCTGCACTGTTGACAGGAGAACCACACAGACTGGCCTCTGGATCCACTGCAGCTTTTACAGCTCATAGGCATCAAATGAGTGTCGGTTATTATTAAGTATTTCCCTGGGGAAACTTTTATTCTTTTATCTTAACACATTATCTGCCTAATTCTCTGTATCTTCATATGCAGAGCTCAAAGGTAGAATTTGCTTTCAACTGTGAGTTTGTTCCTGTTGAGTTCCATGAAATCCGACAAGTGAAAGCCAGTTTTAAGAAGCTGATGAGAGCTTGTATCCCGAGTACCATCCCTACAGACTCGGAAGTGACATTTCTGAAGGCCCTGGGAGATTCTGAGTGGTTCCCACAGGTAACATCAGGGAAAATTGTTGTGTAACTCAGAGAACACCCCAAAGTGAATACCTTGTCTGAAAAGCCTGTTTTCTTCCCTCTCTTTCTCCTCTCCTTGTCATGTGACCTCTGTAAAGGCCTATGTGTGAGGAGAGAAATCTTGGTTACCTGGGGTTCTTTCTGTATAATAGAATGTGCCGTGTCATGTAGAGATTTTTTTTTTGATGTTCAAGAAAGTCAGTCATGTGTTTTCATAGGATCTGCTGTGCTGTCATTAGGTCCACAAGGACCGGGACAGAAGGTGATTTCTGCTTGACTGCACATGCCTTCCCCTAACTCTCTCACCTCCTCCCCTTTTCTCACTTCTGCCTTTTCTATGTCTCTAGATTATAGATTCACCCACACACTAGCCATCAAATACTAGATACTTCAAACCTGCCTCAGATCTGGGAAAACTAGATATCCATCATCGTTTAGTCAAATCATTCCGGAGATATTTCTAATTGAACTTTCATTAAGAAATTAAGTGAAATGTGGTTTGCCAACACATATATGCCTACATTTCTTCCAAACCACAGAAAGAAAACTATTACTTGCACATTGTAGACAGTAATGCCAATTTGGCAGAAAGCATCACCTCTTCAGTGTAAGCTGCTGTGTCTGTGCTCATATTCCTTCTACACAGTGGGAAACTCTAGTTCCTCTGATGTCTAGTTTCAGTTTTTCTCCAAGTATCCTGCCTACCTGATCCTCCCAGTACTGGAGATCAGTCCCAGGGCTCCATGCATACTTAACAGACATTTGTCTCTGAGTTACTGCTCTAGTTCCCCCAACTCCCTACCTAGTCCTGCTCTGTCACACAAGAGTTATTTCTCATAGTCAGTGAAGTAAATAGTAAAGACACCAAGGGCAGTGAGTACTGTCAAGGCACTTAAACTATAGAGAACCATATCCACATGTACACTGTTATAAACTTGTTATCAGGATATGTTCACTACCCTAAGGCAGTCCTGAGTGTCCATGGAAGTTCACTGCTGCTTTGCTCTGTCCCAGCTCCGAGTCCCAGCTTCCATATACATTTCTGATACATTCTGC
The DNA here is from genome assembly GCF_008632895.1 of Mastomys coucha. NCBI lineage: Eukaryota > Metazoa > Chordata > Mammalia > Rodentia > Muridae > Mastomys > Mastomys coucha. The sequence goes on along the minus strand of NW_022196904.1, from coordinate 99,124,286 downwards.
TCCTTGCTAGACAGTGGACCTGGACCAGAAATTAAATGCTACAGATAGTACTTCTCTCTAACTTGTGTTAGCAGCATGTTCCCCCCAGAATACTCAGGCTGATAGCTGTGTGGGAGGAAAGAAATGAGTACCCTTCTCTATGCCTTGCTCCTGTCTTTAAAATAGCCCAGGTCTGTTTGAAATGTGGATTTTACATCAAAGATGGGTTTTTTACTGTATATTATACCATATCCTGCTCAAAGTATTTTTAAAACCCAAATTTGGGACGTTTGGTTTTGAAATCTGTACTGTTTATACTCCCTAACAAATTATTCAGTGTAGATTTTTAAGTCATTTGGCCTAGAGTTAAAAATTAAACTGAGGCACCAGGTATGGTGATGCAAGCCTTTAATCCCAGCACTTGGGAGACAGGGGCAGTCAGATCTCTGAGTTCAAGACCAGCCAGGGCTACACAGAGAAACTTTATCTTGGAAAAAAAAAAATTTTAAAAAAATAAAATAAAATAAAGGAGAAGGAGGAAGAAGAAGAGGAAAAGTAGAAGGACGTTGTTAAGCTGTGGAGATAGCTCAGCCATTAAAGGTTAGACTTACAACCAAAAAGTTGAGCACACACTGAAGTTTCTTCCTGGGCAATATACAATATAAGTAAATAAGAGTGTCTTTTTAACACAGTTTGCTTACTCTAAAGTCTGTCCTTGTAAAAGTGTAAGTGCAATGTTTATAGCATATTCCCAGTATTATACAGCCATCACACTAGTTTGAGAAAACATTCAGTCTCTAAAACAGAGATTATTGTCATGGAAAAATAAACCTAAAGTTCTGTAACAAAGACCAATTAGAAACTCTATCTTTTCCACTTCATAACATTATTGCTTTTCTACTTCAAGGAAATTGTACACTGCCATTTTATTTGTATTATATTTCATTTAATACCTTGGATCTTTGTTTATTAGCACTTACTATACCTAATATGACATTCAGATGTAAATATGGTATATTATCATATCCACACTTTGTTACTTATTATTTCTCTCCTGCTTTGCTAATTCCTTCTCTCTTCCCTTCTGTGAGCCCCCTTCTATTAGGGTTGCATGGTAAGGGCTTATTTACAAGGCTATGGGAACCTTACCAAAGATTGCTCCACTGAAGAAAATGTCTCTTCCTCCCCCCGGTCCCCATTAATCACCTACAGCTCTTCAGTGAGGGGTGGGGCCTCATGAGATCTTCCTCCCTCTGGGATAGTATGTTGATAGGCCCAGTCATGTGCAGATATTATGTAGGTAAGCACAGCTGCTGTGAATTCACGAGTATAGCAACCATGTCATTTCCAGAAGACAGGATTCCATGACATTCAGTCTCTCCTCTCCGTTCAGGACCTCACATTCTTTCTGTTTCCACTTCCATGATATTCCCAGTGCCTTGGAGGTATGATACAGATGTTCCATTTAGGGCTGAACATTCCAGTCAATTATTCTCATCACTTTTGCCAATTAAGTCCCTAGAGTTAACGCTGCCAACTACAAAAAGAAGCTTCCTGACCAAAGCTGATAGGCAAGAGCATAATTACTTAGAAGGTAGTTTGGCAAATATATCATGGTTACTTAGAAAAACAATAGTAGTTAGTAACCCTCTCACTAGGACCTATGACCTCCCCGCCAGCCATGAATTCCCCCCTGTGGAGCAGGCCTCAAATCCAGTCAGGGGCAGTTGTTTACCACTCTAATGGAATTGCCACTATTGTGCCAAGGGGAATATCTTGCCTGTCCAGTTGGTAGTATTACACACAGAAACTATGACTGACTAAGACTATAAAGGATAACATTCCCCAACCTGCATAGCACTTTCAAGTAGTATGAGTGCTAGCCAGGAGAAAAGAAGTTCCCAGCTCAGGTCCTGCTTGATTTCTCAGTGTTCTATAACCAGAGAAGTTAGTGTCTTCAGCAGCAGGATCTGACACATATTTAAATATATCTGCCTGGACTAGAGAAATGGCTTAGTAGTTTAAAGCATGTCCTATTCTTACAGAGAGCCCTGGCATCCCCTTTGCATGATTTACAGCTGCCCATGAATCCAACTCCAAGAGCTCTGACACTTTTGTCCTGCACAGAAACCTGCATGCATGTGGCAGGCACACATGCAACACATAAATGTATTTACAAATAATAAAATAATATTTTGCAAATAAAGAGTTTTAAAGATGGCAGTTAAGAACACTCGCAACTCTTACAGAGGCCCCACATGGTCTTACAGCATTTGTGAGACTTTTAATGCTATCAGAAGTAAACTATCCAGTGTATTAAAATACGTAAGTCTGAACCATTCAGAATACAAGAGAATGTTGTAAAGATACCATTGTCAAGCTGTTCCTTGAAAACAAGAATGTTTGGGGAAGATAGAAATCATTAATAATACAAAGGAGCTTTGTTTAGTCAGTGGTCATAGCTCATATGCAGAGTAATCAAAATAATAAAGAAGCAACAGTATGGAGCTGGAGAGATAACTCAGTGGCTAAAATCTGCCTGTTCTTTCAGAGGACCTCAGTTCAAATCCCAGCAAACACATGACAGCTAAAAACCATCTATTATTCCAGTTCCAAAGAATCCAGCAGCCTCTTCTGGCCTCCATAGACACCAGGCACACAAGTGGTAAACAGAAATAAATTTAAAAAAAAACCCACACACATAAAATAAAATTAAATAATAAAAAAGAAAGATGTGATCAGTAGCCTCACTGGCCACGGCTCTTCCCTAGGACTATCCGAAACATGAGAATCATAACTTCAGTTATTATTTTCATCTATCAATTATTTGAAAAGCAGTTAGGGGAGTTGTTGTGCCTTTGGTGCCCATGAAGTAGATTCATTGATACTAAGAAATATATTTCCATATTGGTCTTATATCTCCACTCCTCTGAAAAATATAAACCAGAAACTACTGTTTTACCTCTGAAATTGTGATATTTGTAAGATTTTAAAGTGCTTTGAAAAAACAGCAAGAAGTGTTAGAGCAGACACTGTAAATCTAAAATTATTTTGAGGAAGTCAATGAATAGGCAATGAGGAAGGCACTTATGCACAGGCCTAGTGACCTGAATTTAGCCCGACCCTTCAAGGTAACAAGAACTGGCTCCCAAAAATCGTCCTCTGACACATGCCACAGCATAGAACACACATGCCTACACTTACATACATACACTCATAAAATAAATGAGTGAGTGAATGTCTCACCCCATTATGTATTATGCAAAATTTAATAAGTCTAAAAAGTAAAATTCCCAAATTAAAAAAAAAAAGACAAAGTGCTTGCTCTAATTGTAGCCTTCTTTTCTCTCTCAGCTTCACAGGATATTGCAGCTGGCTGTGGTTGTGTCAGAAGTACTTGAGAATGGGTCTTCAGTTTGGGTGTGTTTAGAAGAAGGCTGGGACATCACTACACAAGTAAAGTATTCCACATGGTTTTCGATATTTTTTTTAAGATTTATTTGAGTACATTGTAGCTGTCTTCAGACACATTAGAAGAGGACAGCAGATCTTATTACAGGTAGTTGTGAGCCACCATGTGGTTGCTGGGAATTGAATTCAGAACCACTGGAAGAGCAGTCAGTGCTCTTAACCACTGAGCCATCTCTCCAGACCGGTTTTCAATATTCTATATTTGTATTTCAATGTACCTTTGGGGTTGTTTTATTTAATAACTAATGTGTGTATAGACAGAGAAAGACTCCCCCGCTACCCAGCCCCTCACAAGCTGTCCAACAGTCCTGCCCTTTCATAGATCATGGTCAGCTGTCAGACCTTCCCCTTGTTCAGGTGTACCATACAGGCTTGCAGCTAGAGCCCTTGACCAACAAGATGAAAGTGGACCTCCCTTCCTGGCTTTCCCAGCCTTTCTCTAGCTTTCTCTAAGCCTGTGTTTACTCCAGAGTGAAGAACAAAATCTGTGTTAATGTCAACAACATTAAGACATTAACCTAGCCCTGCCATAGAGTAGGACTGATTACCTAGTATCATAGTCAGCAGCTAGCCAGTTAGGGATTAAAATCTTAATTCTCTGAAAGAAAACATGTAGCAAAAGTGAATTTGGGGTTTTGTTTTTACTGAAAAGGTTTTAAAATATATTTGATTAGTGGTCCTAGTCAATATATTTGCCTATCAGGTAACATTGCTTGTGAATTAGCTGTCATCAAAAAGAAGTGCAACAGGACTGTTAGGTCTGAAATTAATGAGGTGTCCATCTGCTCTTACTCTAGGTGACATCCCTGGTACAGCTGCTCAGTGATCCCTTCTACAGGACAATTGAAGGCTTCCGGATGCTGGTCGAAAAGGAATGGCTCTCTTTTGGCCATAAGTTCAGCCAGCGCAGCAGCTTGGCCCTTAACTCTCAGGGCAGTGGCTTTGCTCCCATCTTCTTGCAATTCCTAGACTGTGTGCACCAGGTAAGTGCAGCAAGTTTAGAGTGATTTGACATGAAGAAAATGCTGTGCTGGGTACCTGCTACCACAGCTCAGTCATAGGACATGCTGGGAATGGAGGAGAAATCTGCCCAGTTTCTGAAATTAGGAGTATTGAGCTGGCTGTTGAGCTAGTCACCAAGTAAGGAAATGAGCACTCTAAATTACCATCTCCAAAGAAGGGAAGCACGCATGGGCATGGCCCCCAAAGTGTAGACTAAATGGCGAAAGTCTCTGTGTATGACATGCCACACATAGTCTTCCCAGGTTGGGTGGGCTCTACGACTTGCATGGGCACAAGCCTTAGGGCTTTGAGAAACAAATAGGGCCTGCCAGCCAGGCTGACGGGATTGGGATCAGGGAAGTAACCAAACTACAGCTGATAAAGAGGCTGCACTGTGTGTAACCCATCCGATGCAGTGAGGAAAGGTGAGCGCATAGTCCCCAGCTCTCCCATCTTCCTAAATTGGCCCTTAGCTCCCTTGCTGAGGCCTTGCTCAGGATTGGAATGAAGAGGAGGTGGCACGAAGCTTTCACCATGATGGCATAGTTGGCCTAGAAGAGTGGCACTAACACTACAGCCGTGTTTGGTCTGCACCCGGGAGATGAAGGCTCTCTGTAGCACAGCTGCAGTAAGCCTCTGAATGCCTCCTGGGAGGGGAGGTGGGAATGGTTTCAGAATTAAAGGAGGCCTTCTGAAGAGGCCAGACTGGCATGTGATTATAAGAACTTTATTGAACTATCATTTATATACAGATCACAAATTTAAATGTAGGGTTTTTTTTTTTAGGATATTCTCAGAGTTGCAAGGCTATTACCACAGTTTTAGACAGTTTGAACACCCAGCAGGTACTCAGTAGCCATTAGCAGTGACTTTGCATCCCCCTGCCCTGCCACACACATGGGGGCTAGTGGAGGCTATGTCTGTGATATCTCTCTTCTCTTTTTGGAAAAAAGCCCTGTCCCATGGTCTTAGCCCATCTGCCAAGCAACACATGAACAAGTTGTAAAGGAGAGAGTTGACACTTTGAAACTCTTTGCAAGAAATAAAGTCTTCTGGTTTTTTTTTTTCAAAAGGTCAAATTCTTTTTTTTTTTTAATTATTTATTTATCTTATGTATTCTGTAGCTGTGTGCTATACATTGTAGCTGTCTTTAGGCACACCAGAAGAGGGCATCAGATGTCACTACAAATGGTTGTGAGCCACATGATAATGTGGTTGCTAGGAATTGAATTTAGGACCTCTGGAAAAGCAGTCAGTGCTCTTACCCACTGAGCCATCTCTCCAGGCCCTGTATCCTAATTTCAATGGTTGTGACTCATGTGTGTCATAACTAAAACTTACCAAATTGAAGTTTACACTGGAAAATTTAAAGAAACTTTATATAGTGTTTACTCAAATAAGAAAATAAGTGTAACATTTCAGTATGTGGGGTTCCAGAGAAAGGAAACAACAGCAGTCTTTCTGGAAAGACTTGTAAAGCTGGTGGGACCATGCTGGAGAGCATGGTGACCGTCAAGGTCACCAGCATTAGCAGAAACAGCATTAGAAAGGACCTACAGACACTGTCAGTCCCTTCACTAACCAATCGTGTCTGGTATTGCCAAGTTTGACATTTCTCTAAGACAGTTTTCTGAGAAACTAACTCTAGTCTCTTACTCTGAAAAGGGTTTTCATGACAGTCAAGGCAAGGAGGACTCTGGGGTCTGACTGCAGGCATCCAGCTGTCTCCATTTAGCCCCCAGTTCACCTGTATGCACGCTGCTGAGCGTGCTCTGTAGCCTTGACAGACCTGTCAGATTCTGCATCTTCTGCCCCCCAACGCCACTCTCCCTCCAGTCTCCTCTCCAGTACTCTGCCGGGTTGGTGTGGGCTTGTTACACTTTCCCTGTTCCCTTTGGGGTTGTTTGTTTTGGTTCTTTACCTTAAACCTTCTTTACTAGCTAGGCATATGATGTACCATCTGTAATCCCAGCACTCAGAGGGTAGAGGCAGGAGGATTCCCACAAGTTATTCAAACACAGCCTGGTTTACATAGCAAGTTCCAGGACAACCATGGCTAGTGAACTTGTAATTTTAAGAGGGAAAAATTCATTATTTTCCTTTAGTGGAGGAATATTTCAGAAGAATAAGTTTTTGTAGTTGAATTAAGCTTAAATTAAATAAACTGCTAAATGTATTAAATCTTTGTTCATCTTACCAAATTCGGTATAGCTAACCAATGTCTGTGCAAATGTCAGTCATAATTGATGAATATATAAAGCATAATGTCCTCCCATAGGAACATCATTGAACCCCACATACAATAGTCCTTTTTTAGAATGCAGGTCTTCTGTTTTACTATTGGCAGTGAGGCACAAGGGTGCAGTCTGTAGGAGGTAACCTGCAGTCTCTGAGTTCCTCAAGCAAAATTCATCAGTGTGGTTTGAGTACAAATGACTCCCGTAGGCTCTTGGGGAGTGGCACTATTAGGAGGTGTGGCCTTGTTGGAGAAAGTAGACTTTGTCAAATACTCAAGCCAGGGCTAGTGTGACATTCATTTCCTGGTGCCTGCCAATCTGGATGTAAAACTCTCAACTCCTTCTCCAGTACCATGTCTGCCTGCATTCCACCATGCTTCTCACCATGACAATAATGGACAAAACCTCTGAAACTGTAAGTCATCCCCAATTAAATGTTTGCCTTTATAAGAGTTGCCATGGTCTTGGTGTCTCTTCATAGCAATAAGACCCTAAGACAATCAGTTTAACATAAACTACAATGAGGTATAAGTTATATGCCTGCTAGCTTTAGGATCCATTATAATAAAATTTTCAAAATAAATAAAGTTTTCAAAATATGTCTACTAAAGCAACCTGGCATAAAAGTTTAACTTTTTGAAACAGGGTTTTTTTCTCTGCATAGTCCTGTCTGTCCTGGAACTCACTCTGTAGACCAGGTCGCAATCGAACCCACAGAGATCCTCCTGCCTCTGCCTCTGGAGTGCACCATCACATCCTGGCCAAAATCAACTTTTAATGAGAGCTCAATTGTTTGCAGGTAAGAGCTTCATGACCAATGCAGTATGGCATTCAGGATCTAAAGATTGGACTGCTGTATCAGTCCTAGCTGTGTCATGCTAAAAACTTTAAGTGACCTTTTAATTTGTCTGAACCTGCCTTTGACATTAATACCTCATATGCAGTCATCTGAGTATAAACAAGCTGTGACAAAGATCATGTGTGGCCTGAACTGTGATACTCTAGGGACTCTACCACAATAGCTATCAACTTGGATGAAACAAATTCTTTTATCTTGCAGAGAGATTGTTTATAATTTTGAAAATGGGAATCTAAGTATTGTGTAGTTAACAGATAGTGCTTCTGACTCTTGCTGATTTAATTATACAGTAGTGTTTCATCATCTCCTGCACACTGGTTTGAGGCATTAGAAAATGTCTTCTCTGAATGTGTTTCAAGTGAATGCTCCTGACTTTTACCAAATAATTTTAATTAATGCTATCTTTAGACTTTTGGGTACACAAAAGAGAGACAGACCCAACAACACTACAAAAATAAGTTCAAAATTTCACAGTGGCAAGCAAAACCTTCCCTGGATAGAACGTGCTCCCTGCTCATCCCAGAATTAATAACACTGAATACAAAAGGCAATTCATGGACATGTTCCAAGATATGTCTATTAGTATTAACAAAGTTACAAAGAAAACAGATGAAGCACCATTCTTAAATTAGAAATTCCTCATCATATAAAAAGCCGTTGTTTATGCCAGTATACCCAGGTGTCAGATGAAAAGTAATGCTACATCACTGTTTCATAATAGCAACATAGAACATCTGCAGATTTTGTTACTTGTAATAGTAATTGGTCTAACCAAAATGATGTTGTGACAGGATGCTTCCTTTCCTTGAAATAATTGAGCCAAGTATTTTAAAAAGGAAAATATATCCAAAACATAAAAATGAAATTTTCACCTAAGTTTATTTTTAAAACACAATACCAAGGTCAACAAAATGGCTCAGAGGCTAAAAGTGTTTCCCACCAAGCCTGAGAACCTGAGTGTAGTCCCAAGAACCCATATGGTAAGTAAGTACCCACTCCTATATGATGTCTTCTGATTCGACACACAAACACTAGCACAAGTACAACTGTTTTATGGGAGCTCAACAGAGATGACCACTCTAACAACAGTTTGTAGCCAATTGAAAGCCTTTATTCTAGCCTACTGGGACTACACTCAGTCATTCAAAACCTAAGCATAGCCCCAACACTTAGAGCAAGGAGTTTTTATAAGGCAAAAACCACACCCTGGTATCTCATTCAGCAGCTGCAGGGGAGATTTTATGCAAGCAAGCAATTTAAAAGAAGCTAAGATAACCAGTTAGCTGGAAGGGGAGGTTTGCTCAAGCAGGAAGTTTAACATACGCTAAATTAGGTTCTGTGGCATCTTGACCTCAGATTCCTAGAATAGAGTTCGGTAATTTTGATCTCCATCAAGGAGATCAAATTCTAATTAAACCTAAAATGGCCTCATCAAAAATACAAAATGAATGCTGGAGAGATGGCTCAGTGGTTAAGAGCACTGACTGCTCTTCCTGGGGTCCTAAGTTCAGTTCCCAGCAACCACATGGTGACTTACAACCATCTGTAATGAGATTCTGACGCCCTCTTCTGATATGTCTGAAGAGAGCAATGGTGAATACATAACTAAGTAGGAAACTCTACCCTGTCCACCTGCACAAACTTACACATTAAACAGATAACTTCTTTTTAAAAAATAACAAATACAAAACTATAGTACCAAAGGGGAAAATATGTATTTTCATCATGTGTCACGTTGAGAACCTAACAGTGCTGACTGTACCTACAGAGTTTATTCCCATTGTGAACTCACTCTGACCTGATAACGGTGATGTTCCTCCTCACAGTTACTATATGGCAACACTGAAGGTCCTAACCCAAATGCAAAAGCTGTTTTCCCCTTTAAGACCAGTTCCTTCCTTGTAACCTTACATAGGGATCAGTACAGCTGCCCCCAGACATTGGTTATGCTAAAATTCATATATGTATATTGGTAAATAGCTATAACTGATGGCTGCATGGTAGATTCAAGAATGTTGCCCGCTTCCTATACAACTGAAAGCTGTTAAACTTCACATAAATCAAATGGCTTTAAAACAAAGCAATTTTCCATTGTCTTTTAATATCATGAGGTTTAAAGCCTGTGTGAAGGGCTAGCACAGTACAAAATACACTGTTAGTCCTTCCTAAATCTTACTTTGTGTAGTCACAAGTTATTGTCAGCTACTTCTGGTGATTAGCTATCTTAGCCATACCCATAGGCCTCACACAGTGCCTCTGCACATAGATCTCTAGTTTGATATCTGTTAACAGCTGGAAGCAGAATCAGTTTGCTGCAGCTTATTCCCAAGGTGCTAATATTGTCTCTGATTTGAACTGTAAATTTTTATGGGTCTTTTTAAGTTTTACAAAGAACTTAGTGGTACATGGACAAAAAATATGACTATGAATTCATATTTCTCTAAATTCCATTTCATATTCAATTCTTACTTATAAGTGAAGCTGGCAGGTTCTAATCCAGATGGAAAGTAAAACTCAAATGCCTAATGTTCAGTCCTTTAACTCTGTACTTTGAATTTTTAGCAATATGAATACAAAATTATTGTTTAAAGAAAATTCAGATGATACCTCAGAGATACCTACAATTCAGTAGAATTAGTTTTCTGACTGTGACATGCTTATCATTCCAAATATGACATAATACAGGCTTAAGTTGTCTAATACCACATGTGCCTTGATGCCCTGAAAATCTTGTGATCACTAATAAAAAATATTGCTGAAGGCCAAAGATGCTCTTCAGGATCAATAAAAATTGATGTACCCCCTAGCTAGGCTGACCACAAGGCAAAGAAGGGCAAATAGATTATCCATATTAGAAATGAACATCATGATAGTTTATTGCAGTAAACAGTGCACATCTGTGACTTAGCCATTTCATTCTCAGCAGTTCACAAGAGAGATGAAAGCTTCAGTCTACACACACACACTCGCAACAGACATCGTCGTAACTTCTTTACATACAGTTTCCCAGAAACATGGGAAAGCTCCATATCTGCCAACAGGTGAATGAGTAAATTGTGGAGTATTGATACAGTAGAACACTATCTGTAGTAAGAGAATGAACAGGCAACTAAGCAGCATGGATCAACATCAGGTAATTGTGCTTAGTGACATAAGGCAGACAGATTCCATCCATATAAATAAGTGAAATAAGACACAGTCTTGGGGCTAGAGAGATGGCTCAGTGGTTAAGAGCACCAACTGCTCTTCCAGCGGTCCTGAGTTCAATTCCCAGCAACCACATGGTGGCTCAAAACCATCTGTAATGGGATCTGATGCTCTGTTTTGATGTGTCTGAAGACAGCTACAGTGTACTCATATAAATAAAATACATAAATAATTTTTTAAAAAAAGACACAGTCTTTCCTTAGAAAGCTCTGATGCCTGCAACTTCATTTGTAGTAACAAGGAGTAAGTCAATGGTTTCTTGGGGAGTTTTCAAAGTTCTATTCTTCAGCACATTAAATATCAGAATAGTTAGAAAAGGCTTCACACAGGTGTGTGTATGTGACACAGGTGGGTTCTAAAGAGAATAGTCACTGAGAGAAGTGTTAAGGTATCCCTCAAGCGTTTTTGTGGAGTGAATTCTCTTGATAGAGACCTGAACCTTTCTTTCTCTGGAAATGATGACTTGAGGTGGCCTATGACTACTGAATGTTTGTTCCCATTTTTACTGGGGTAGTTTGCCCTTGTAGGCTACTCCATCTGAGCATACTGCAGTTTCTGCCTCCCCAAGACTCTTGGCAGGAAGCCAGGGTCTATCCTCATCTCATCACCGCCTCTGTCTGGCTACACAACTCTGAATCACTGGCTCTTAGATTCTAATTTCATCCAGAATCTTGAACTAGAAAGCTTTGTGTAAATCAGAGAACAGGTCAGGGAGGAAACCTGAAGTCTAAATGCTGCTTGAGAAAGGAACCAGAAGAGCTGGGTGCAGAGGTGTAGATCCATGGTACAGTGCCTGCCCGCTATTGTGCAGGGCCCTGCATTCAATTGCCAGCACCACCAGAAGAGGAAACAAAGGCCAAGTATAGTGGCACACACCTTCAATCTCACAGTCGAGAGCCAGAGGTGGGTAGATCTATGAGTTTGACACCACCCTGCTGTATATTGTAACTGGGACAGCCAGAGCTACAAAGTGATACAAAGTGAGGCCCTGTCTACTCAGCCAAAGAAGAAGGAGGAGGGGGGAGGGAGAGAAGAAGAGGAGGAGGAGGAAGGAAGAAAGAAGAAGGAGGAGGAGGAGGAGGAGGAGGAAAAAGAAGAAGAAAAGAAGAAAAGAAGAAGAAAAAGAAGAAGAAGAAGAAGAAGAAGAAGAAGAAGAAGAAGAAGAAGAAGAAGAAGAAGAAGAAGAAGAAGAAGAAGAAGAAGAAGAAAGAGGAGCAAGCATTTGCGTGAGAATGACTGTTACTACAACATAGTTGGCAGACACTAACAAAGCAATAGGGGGCATTTTCTATTTATTCTCCAGTACAGAAATAAAGAAAGTATTACTAAATCTAATATCTTTTTTTCTTAAGACAAGGTCTCAGGCTGGAGAGAGAGCTCAATGGTCAAGAGCAAGTATTGCTCTTCCTGAGGACCTGAATTCTACTCCCAAACCCACATCAGGTGGCTCACTACTAGCTTGTAATCCTAGCCAGGGGACCACATGCCTCTGACCTCTGTGGGCACTTGCATTCCTGTGTGATACCCTCCCACACATACAAGCATATGATTAAAATAATAGAATTTTTTTAAAGATGGGGTTTCTTTCTTTTTTTTTTTTTTTCGAGACAGGGTTTCTCTGTTTAGCTCTGGCTGTCCTGGAACTCACGCTGTAGACCAGGCTGGCCTTGAACTCAGAAATCCGCCTGCCTCTGCCTCCCAAGTGCTGGGATTAAAGGCATGCGCCACCAACACCCAGCTTAAAGATGGGGTTTCACTATGTAACCCTGACTAGCCAGCAACTCCAAGAGATCCATGTGCCTCCACCTCCCGAGTACTAGGATTAAAGGCATGCACCCCCAAACCAGGCCAGAGGAACTTATTTTAATGTACAGTGATAATGCTATAAAATAATGTTGTCTGACTTGAGTTTTATTTAATTATAACTGTAAACTCCCCAACTATTCTTAGTCTTCCTAATTAGTTGTTTATGTACTATAATCACAGGAAACCCATAGGGTCTAATTCCTAAATTTTCATTAATGAGAAAATTCATGCTACACTAAAGGCTACACATTCTAAAAGGCTACACTTTCCAGTATTCAGAGCATGTCAAGAAAGAGGCACCATTGTATGCAGGCTCACCATGTATACTTCAAATGCTTTTATTTAGCATTACTTAATAAGGTAAACATTTAGTTCAATCAAAAAATTAGGCTGGGTGGTGGTGGCACACACCTTTAATCCCAGCACTTGGGAGGCAGAGGCAGGCGGATTTCTGAGTTCAAGGCCAGCCTAGTCTACAGAGTACCAGGACAGCCAGGGCTACACAGAGAAACCCTGTCTCGAAAAACAACAAAAAAAAAAAAAAAACAAAACAAAAAAAAAGTATTCTGTGTGTGTGGTGTGTGTGTGTGTGTGTGTGTGTGTGAGAGAGAGAGAGAGAGAGAGAGAGAAAGGTTTTTAATAGCTTCATACATGATACTCATGATCTCTTAACTATTATTATACATATATACCTATGTGTGCATACATGTATATGTATAGCTTATTGTGTTCCTTTAATTTTGTTTATATATATATGCATATCAAGGACTGTCACCTTGGGACTTGACAACCTCTGGAGGAGCTCATCCCTGGTTGAGACTGACTCTCCCTCTCCCAGCAGCCACTGTCTCCCTGTAGCTCTTAATCTAGGGGTCCAGCTGTGTGGAGTTCCCATCTGCAGGAGCTTTTCAGCTGATGGTGTCAGCTGCTCTCATTCAGGCGACCATATTCATAGTTCATTTCTCCTGTATATCTAGAGGACACCATGTAGCATAAAGCATCCAGATCTCTGGCTCATTCCATCTCATGAGTCCATTTGTTTGTGTTTTTACACTTTGCCACAAATGAAAAGCCACACGCTATGTTAATTTATATTTGTCAAATTTTTGGCACGTTATAATGTTGTGAATGGAGCCAAACAACACAATTTGGGCCTAAAAGTTTCTGTTGAGTGGTGTTGCTGATCCTAAGCCTCCTCACATGTAAATGGAGAGCAACAAGGCCTGGCTTGTAGTGTTGTAGAAATTACATAAGAAGCCCTAGTCTAGTGCCATACATAGTAGGGACTCAAGAAACCTGCCCCTTCCCATCTCTGTAGTGGTGGAGGTTCAAGCATTTGTCAGATGATGGCCAGAGGTCTCCTGCTTATTTCAGATCAGTATTCCATGGCATGGCTTTAACTCTTCTATTGGAGTCTCACTCTTTCTTTGTTTGTATATTTCAGGTTCACAACCAGTATCCAACTGAGTTTGAATTCAATCTCTATTACCTAAAGTTCTTGGCTTTCCATTATGTGTCTAATCGCTTTAAAACATTTCTCCTGGATTCAGACTATGAAAGACTAGAACATGGTATGTATTTATATGGCCCTGTCCTATCTTTTTTGTTAGTTTTCCATGTTTTTAGTGGAAACTTCAATGATGTAACTGATCCCAAGCTACTGAGTGTAGAGTGGTCAGAATTACTGCCCAGTTCCAGAGAGATGTGCTCTCTTAGCCACTAGTTACAGCAAGTACTCATTCTTGTCCTCCCTTTATAAAGTTAAATATGCTTGCTATTACAACTCTTCAGCTCTGCCATTGTGTAGGAGACGTGTTTAATTCACAGTATTTCCATCTTATCCGCTCTGATAGAAAAGGTCTGTCCATGGTGGCAGTTGGGTGGCAGTTCATGCAAAAGGCTCCAAACCAAACACACACCAAGTAAAATTCTAGTACCCTCTCTGAGCCTCGGCCTTCTCATCTGTAAGGTGGGGACAGTGGTAAGGTACAATAGGGCCATAGTAGCCACAGGAGGAAGGGTATGTGCTATCATGTAATAAACACTTGAGGAATTGTAGACAATACTATCATTACTACAGTTTCTAATAGCTATGTTTGTAAAAAGTAGATTCTGAAAATCTATTAAAGCATTTCCTGGGGAGTTGTTATGAAAATAGGGAAATATCAACAGGGGTTTGTTTTTGTTTGTTTTTTTTTTGTTTTTTGGAGGGGAAACTGGGAAAGGAGAAATTC